>NC_081393.1:3873091-4160591 GCF_030684315.1 Stegostoma tigrinum | reverse complement strand
GTTAAATCTATGGGGTGAATTTATTTTTGCAGATACATTCTATTTTGTTCAAAAAGCACACAATTTATGGACAGTCACTCAGTATGATATTTTATAAATTCTGCCTTTAGAAGTAAAACCAGTCTGACTCCAAACCAAATCACCAATAGATTCTAAACAAAGCCTCACACCGAACATGCATTGCCTGACCTGAAATGTCACCTACACTGATAAAACCTTTCGTTCTCCCAGGACAGCGACTTGAAAAGAATTCAGGGATTTACATATTCATATACATATACATATTAATCAATTAAAACCTTCTAACTGATTAAAGATTTAACAGCATCCCTGGTTTGTTTAATACTTTGTTATCAGTGTCGTGACTCGTTGATCTTTACTACCAGTCTCACTGACACCTAAAGAAGGAGCAAAGCTGTGAAAACTTGTGATTTCAAACAATCCTGTTGGACTATAACATGGTGTCATGTGGTTCCTGACCTTGTCCACCCTGATCTAACACTGGCACCTCCACAACATCAGTAATTCTGGGCCTTTGGTGCATCTGGAAAGTTCCACAAAATATCGGTCCTCAGAACATGTTTTAAAGGCTCCAGTAGGAGACTTGCACTTCTGAACTTTATTGCATCAGGCCAAAGAATATCAAGAAGGAGGTAAAATTCTCTGAGATATTATAGAGTTGTTTAATTCATGTTGTGAACGTCACATTGGAGGGACAATTTTATACTGGATATAAAAGGAAAAAGTAAACAGCTTTTGTGAATCTAACACCTTTCAAAGGTTCAAGACAACACAAAGAGGTTTATCTCAATAAAGCAATTTAAAATTGCAGGCACATCTGTTATATAGGAAATAATGGCAGCCAGTTTGTACTCTAAGCTCGAACAGGTAGCTGGAGAGTGACCAGATATATCAGTATTCTGACTGATGTTCACTGAGGAGCAAGTTTTGCCTAGAACACCAGGAAGAACTGGAGGGCCAGCACTGACCTTGTGCTCAGTTCTCTGGAGTGGAACCTTCTGAGCCAGAGCATTAGCCCAGGTGAGCCACAGGTGACACCCCTCAAAACATGTTGTCATGAAGCAGTGAAGGAGCTGGACATTGCCAATGACTGAAAGGCAATCAACTCGTGGAAGCACAAAATGCTCACTGGGCTGCTTCCTTGACAGAATGGGTTTGTCTTGTGAGTAAAAGGTCAAGCATACTGGGCGTATCCATGTGAGAGGTGATACACAGTCGTTTTTGGCAGGGTGCATGCTGAGCAGGTGTTTCTACTCGTGGGAAAGCCAAGAACAAGGAGCCTCAGTTTCAGAATAAGGAGGGTTCGACTTAAGAAGGACTCTCAGAGGCCATTAATTTTTGGAACTGTCTCCCCCACTCAGCCGTAGAGACTGGATCTTTGAATTTTTCAATACTGGGTATTGCAGAGTTTTGATGAACAAGGCAGTCCATGGTTATGGGGCCAAGTAAGAAAGTGGACTCAAGGCCACGCCAGACCTGCCACAGTGTTATTGATGACCAAGTGGTGCATTCCTACACCTATTCCCCATGTTCTGATTGAGAATAGCCTGAATAGTCATGAGTGTGGGTTTCGACATCCACGATGTCCTGAGGTCCTTCGCTAGATTCTTTGTAGTTATGTGAGGAAAATGTCAGGTGGAACAAAACAAGAAGAGCTGACCACACCACAATATTTTCTGAAGAAAAGCCTAGGCCCGAAGCGTCAGTCTTCCTGCTCCTCTGATGCTGCTTGGCCCGCTGTGTTTATCCAGCTCCACACCGTATTATCTCACAACATTGAACTTTGTTCTGCTGTCACAGATCAATTCTCTGGCTCAAGTTATCAGACCTTTCACCGCATGTGTCCACAGACTCGCAGATGTGTGAAAAAGCATGAACAAAACATCATGACTGCAAGCCCAACCTAGTAAGTTTGGCCACCAGGTTTTCTCAGGAATCACACATCTCAAACATGTAGGTTCCCACGGTTTTCTTGACAGTTTGTTAACCTTGACAAAAAAAAAGGCATCATGCCTACTTTATAAACAAAGAGGGAATGTAAACTCACCAGTTGGATTTATTTTGGCAAGCTGGTTCTGAATACGCAGGGGCCCCTGGCTGCTTGGAGTCGGGTACAGTGTGGAATATTTATTTTGGTAAATGGAAGCTTTCTATTTTTACACAGTGATGCTATTTATTCCAGCACATAGTATTCAGGACAGGATGCATGAAAGAAAATTGTTCACATTGTGTCCAAGATGTCAGTCACCAACACAATTCTCTGTAGCACAGTGGGACCCTGGGGAAAACATTTGCCCCACCTTTACTTTGGTTCCATCCATTTTTTAACCTGTCTGCTAATTGTGAGGAAGCCATGGCTCAGTGTATCTCATTGAGAGGGTTGTGCCTGCAGAGTGAAATTTAGGCAGGCCCCGCAGCCCCTGTGCTGACGGAGTGCTGCACTGTCAGTGGTACAGGCTGCCAGATAAGACAGTAAACTCTCAATTGGACATGAAAGATGCCAGAGCATGGGAGCTGCCTGGCTGTTATTACTAACAGGCGAGCCAACATCACTCAAAATGCTATCACTCCAGAAATTATCTCATTGCAACGTTTTTATATCCTAATGGAAAGTTGCACATCTGAAAATATTCAAGAGTGAATGTTGTAAAGAACTTACATTGATACCATACCTGACATAACCTCAGTAAAGTCCAAAGCATTTCACATCCATTCGATTATTTTTAAAGCGTAATGACTGTTGTGGCAAAGGCAAATCGAGCAGCCAATTTCTGCAGGACAAGCTCCCAACAGCAGCAATGAAATGAATAAAATTGATTTGAGCTCATTCTTGATCAGATTGTGGATAGTGGATTGCTAGCCTTCCTCATATAGTGTAGAAGTGAGCAGAGGAACAAACAGGAAGCCATGCCGCCACAGGACCTTTCTCACTATTCAGTTAGATCATGGTTAACCATCTCTATCCACCTTTTCTCCATATCCCTTCATACCACAACAACTGACCGGGTTCACGCACTGGAAATCTGGTCCCACTATTCCCTGAGTTGTCACAAAAGGTAAAGATTTTAACCAAAGTAATAAAAATTACTTGGTTTTTAGACCTAGGTTTCTGTACTTAACAATAATTATTACTTCTTGCAGGTAATACAACTCTAGCTACAGGTAAACAATTATAAGCCATAAGCATGTAACATGACAAATGAAACCTCTGATCTCCTTCTTAACCTCCCCTTATACACACACAGACACACACACACACACACACACACACACACACACACACACAGACACACATACACACACACACACAGACACACACACACAGATACACAAACACATACACACACACGCACACACACAGACACACACACACACATACAGACACACAGACACACAGACACACACACATACACACACACACACACACACACACACACACAGGGAGATGATTCTTATGTTATGATTCTTATGCTGGTCAGGACATTGCTTGTCAGTCATCTTTCTTTGGATGCATCCACTAGTTTGGGAGAGATATAAAGTGATTAGCTCAGTGATAACTAGTTTTCTTCAGGTTCATGGTGTATTTTGTCTGCAGAGAACAGAGAGACAACTTCTGAGTTGCTGGAGATCAAATGCCTTCTCTGCATTTTGTTTGCAATATCTTGGTGTTCTGTTATCTAACAACCAAACATATGGAAGGCAAAAGGTCTTTGTCAAGAATAGCTGGTCTCACATCCATTTATCAAAATATTTCTGGTTGCCACCCAGCTGCATCTGTGCACAATGCCTCGGCTCCTGTTCATCTGCAACTACTTTAATTACTGCTTGTTCCAACAGCTATTTACGATGCTCATCATGAGCTTCAGGTTATTTGCTTTTCAACATGCAGCCATCCTATCAAAACACTGGTTCGTGAAACAGTTCTTTCTCATTTCTGACCACAACATAAAAACACAAAAATAAAAGCACATAGATTTTTTAATTCTTCAGGATGACAGAAGCTTGTGTTTTTTTATGAAAATAGAAACTAAAAAGTGATACAGAGAAAAGAAACTGAGCCGAGAAGGAAACAAAAATAAATAAAAATTTAGAAACAAAGTCTTCTGGGAAAAATGAACCTCACTGAAAGATGTAAAAAGACACAGAGCAGTCTAAGCTGGGCAGCAGTGGCTGATGAGTCCAGTGGTACCATAGAGGTAGGCTGAAGTGGATAGAGTTCAAATCAAAAGGCTGAGAGTATGTTTCTTCTGTTTCTGTTTCTCAGACAGCATTGTATGTTGTACAACGGCTGAATTAATGAGATTCGACTGACTCATGCTACTTGAGGAAAAGACCTTTGGAAGTTGAGCTGTTGGCTGGAGAATACACAACCTCCTAGAACATCGAGCTTCTCCTGGAGAGAAACTGAAATTGCTTACGAGGAAGACAAATTTTGAAAGGACTTCGTGGCTGAGTGTGATTCCCAAATTCTGAATAGATCACTGATCCAATTTGTAAGTTCTGCCCTGCTTGTTTTTGCCATTTAAAGGGAAATTTATAATTGACCACAATTTGCCTATTAATTCATGTTTAAGTTATGTGGATTCTGTACGTTAAATTATCGATTATTTCAATCATCTTTAGTTTCTGCTTTGTTTGACTCTTGGAGGCAGATATGTTTCTATTCTAACCAATGGAATCTTGAGTTTTCATTCATGGAGCAAGTAGATGGGATTTCAGACTTCTCCTAATTTAAAGAAAAGGTGGCAAATCACTCCCAAAATCGTAACAATTCCCAGAGAGTGCAGAGGTAACAAGATGTGGAGCTGGATGAACACAGCAGGCCAAGCAGCATCAAAGGAGCGGGAAAGCTGACGTTTAGGGCCTAGACCTAAAATTTAATTTGGAATTTAAGGTGGAAGGTGTTGGTGAAGTGGATGAACTATTCAAGCTCCTTGTGGAAGCACAAGGCGACACCGATACAGTCATCGATGTAACAGAGGAAGAGGTGGGGTTTAGGACCAGTGTAACTACAGAAGAGGGATTATTCCACATGACCTACAAAGAGCCAGGCGCTGCCTCGTGCTCCCATGTGGAGCTCGAACAGTTCATCCACTTCACGAACACCTTTCACCTTAAGTTCACCTGGACCATTTCTGATACCTCCCTCTCCTTCCTGGACCCCCTCTGTCTCCATCTCTGGCAACCACCTGGAAACCGATATCCATTTCAAGCCCACTGATTCCCACAGCTACCTAGAATACACCTCCTTCCACACACCTTCCTGCAAAAGTGCCATCCCCTATTCCCAATTCCTTTGCCTCCGCTGCATCTGCTCCCAAGATGAGGCATTCCACTCCCGAATATCTCAGATGTCCTCGTTTTTCAAGGACCGCAACTTACCCCCATCAGTGGTGGAGAACGCCCTTGACCGTGTCTCCCACATATCCCGCAACTCATCCCTCACACCCCGCCCCCGCAATAACAACCAAAACAGGAACCCCCTCGTCCCCACTAATCTCCGGATCCAACACACCATCTTACAACACTTCCACCATCTGCAATCCGACCCCACCGCCAAAGACATTTTTCCCTCCCCACCTTTATCTGCTTTCCAGAGGGACCACTCTCTCCGGGACTCCCTTGTCCGCTCCACATGCCCCTCCAGCCCCTCCCTGCAACCACAGGAAGTGCTACACATGCCTCTATGCCTCCTCCAGACCCCCATGTCAGACCCCAAGAAGCCCTTCCACATCAAACAGATGTTCACCTGCACATCTGCTAATGTGGTATACTGTATCCGCTGTTCCCATTGTGGCCTCCTCTACATCGAGGAAACCAAGCGGATGCTTGGGGATCGCTTTGTGGAAGACCTACGCTCAGTTCACACTCAACAACTGCACCTCCCAGTCGCAAACCATTTCAACGCCCCCTCCCATTCCTCAGACAACATGCCCATCATGGGCCTCCTGCAGTGCCGCAATGATGCCACTGGAATGTTGCAGGAACAGCAACTCATGTTTGATTTGGCAATGCTGCAGCCCAATCATATCAATGTGGACTTCACAAGCTTCAAAATCTCCCCTCCCCCAGTGCATTCCAAAACCAGCCCAGCTTGTCTCCACCTCCCTAACCCGACCTTCCTCCCCCCATCCCCTCCTCCCACCTCAAGACTCACCCCCATCTCCTACCTACAAGCCTCATCCCGCCTCATTGATCTGTCTGTCCTCCCTGGACCGACCTATCTCCTCCCTTCCACCCCACCTACGCTCACCTTCACTGGGTCCAACCCCACCTCTTTGACCTGTCTGTCGCCTCTCCACCTATCTTCTCCTCTATCCATCTTCTATCCGCCTTCCTCCCCGCTATTAATTTCAGAAGTCCCTTCTCCATTTCTGAAGAAGGGTCTAGGCCCGAAATGCCAGCCTTCCTGCTCCTGAGATGCTGCTTGGCCTGCTGTGTTCATCCAGCTTCACACCTTGTTATCTCAGATTCTCCAGCATCTGCAGTTCCTGCTATCTCAGGGAGTACAGCCCAAGTTTGTGCAACTTCTTCCCATAGCTCAACTGTTGGAGTTCAGGGATCACTCTGGTCGTGTGAGTAAGATATTTCTCTTCCAGATAAACTGGAAAACAGGGCACCCTGTTAATATCCTGTATGAAAACATATACTCAGACACTGCAGCATTCCTTCAGCACAGCACTGATTTGTCAGCCAAGACGATGGCCTTGTCACTGGGTTGTGCATGGAGCTGAAGTTCAGAGGCCATTCTAATAGTTACCTGAGATAGCAAGAACTGCAGATGCTAAGTCAGAGTTAATCAGGTTGTGGAGCTGGGGGAACACAGCAGGTCAGGCAGATCGGAGGATCAGGAAAGTCAACATTTCAGGTTTACACCCTTCATCAGGACTGGATAGGGGAAGCCACTCCTCCAGTAGTTACCTGAGACTGGAGAACTGCACACGCCTGATGGAAGTCCGCAGCTGTGTGGGGCTGGTAACTTCCTTAAAGAGGCCAATGCAAGTATCCGTCTGGGCAATTAGGAGTCAACCATATTATTATGGCTCTCGAATCACACCTAGGCTGGACCAGGTAAGGACAGCAGACCTCCTTCTCAGAAGGACATCAGTGAGCCCAGATAGATTTGTACAGCAATCATTGTGCTTGCCATTAGGCTAGTGTTCAATTCCAGATTTTCACTAAATCAAAATTTCACCATCTGCCATGACCCCAGAACATGAATCCGAAGTTCTGGATTGCTAGCCCAGGGAAATTGCTGTAAGAGACACAGAATCGTGAGGCAAGTGCACTGCCGCTGATACAAACACTCTGAATGTTGGAAATCTGAAATACATAGAAGGCTGGAGAAACTCACCTGGTCTGACAGCATCACTGGAGACAGAAACAGAATTAATGCTTCCAATCCAATGGCTCTTGTACAGAATTTGTTTGGTGTTCCAGAAAAGAGTCATATTGGACTCGAAATGTAATTTTATTCTTCTCTCTACAGATGCTGCCAGAGGTGCTGAGTTTTTCCAGCAATCTCTGTTCATATTTTAGTGCTATTCCTGATCTCAGGTTGACACCAGCAATAGGGCTGACAGTATTGGCATCGGAGAGAGGAGCAGGATTAAGCTACATTACCTTTCAACCAGCAAGATCATGACCTTGAGCACAACTTCAGCAATCCCATGTCCCTTCATTTCCTCGTGCAAAAATCTATCAAACTCAGTCCTGAAAATGCTCAATGATGGAGCCTCGAGAGCCTTTTGGGACAGAGAATTCTAAAACTTCACTGCACTCTGTCAGAGTGAAGAAAGCTATCCGCATTTCACTCCTCAATCTCAGACTTAACAATCAGTTCAGATTCAACAAATTTGGAATTTCTTCAAGATTTAGCCACTCAAGAAGATCTCAGGACATTTTGAAACATGATCTGAACCTATACGTCAGACTGATGCCATGAAACGAACCCCAGTATATCTTACTTTGTTTTTTCAGAATGTACACACAATTCTGTGCTTTGAATGAATTTCATAGTTGCTCATCATAGTTGGTCAAAATACCACAATATTACATAGAACATAGAACATTACAGCACAGTGCAGGCCCTTCGGCCCTTGATGTTCTGCCGTCCTGTCATACCGATCTCAAGCCCATCTAACCTACACTATTCCATGTACCTCCATATGCTTATCCATTGACGACTTAAATGTACCTAAAGTTGGTGAATCTACTACTGTTGCAGTCAAAGCGTTCCATTCCCTTACTACTCTCTGAGTAAAGAAACTACCTCTGACATCTGTCCTATAACTTTCACCCCTCAATTTAAAGCTATGCCCCCTCGTGCTCGCCGTCACCATCCTAGGAAAAAGGCTCTCCCTATCCACCCTATCTAACCCTCTGATTATTTTATATGTTTCAATTGAGTCACCTCTCAACCTTCTTCTCCCTCCTGAAAACAGCCTCAAGTCCCTCAGCCTTTCCTCGTAAGACCTTCCCTCCATACCAGGCAACATCCTAGTAAATCTCCTCTGCACCCTTTCCAAAGCTTCCACATTCTTCTTATAATGCGGTGACCAGAACTGTACACAATACTCCAAGTGCGGCCGCACCAGAGTTTTGTACAGCTTCACCATAACCTCTTGGTTCCGGAACTCGATCCCTCTGTTAATAAAAGCTAAAACACTGTATGCCTTCTTAACAGCCCTGTCAACCTGGGTGGCAACTTTCAAGGATCTGTGTACATGGACACCGAGATCTCTCTGCTCATCTACACTGCTAAGAATCTTACCATTAGCCCTGTACTTTGCCTTCCAGTTACTCCTACCAAAGTGCATCACCTCACACTTTTCTGCATTAAACTCCATTTGCCACCTCTCAGCTCAGCTCTGCAGCTTATCTATGTCTCTCTGCAACCTACAGCATCCTTCGTCACTATCCACAACTCCACCGACCTTAGTGTCATCTGCAAATTTACTAACCCATCCTTCTATGCCCTCATCCAGGTCATTTATAAAAATGACAAACAGCAGTGGACCCAACACCGACCCTTGCGGTACACCACTAGTAACTGGTCTCCAGGATGAACATTTCCCATCAACTACCACCCTCTGCCTTCTTTCAGCAAGCCAATTTCCGATCCAAACTGCTATATCTCCCACAATTCCATTCCTCCGCAATAGCCTATTGTGGGGAACCTTATCGAACACCTTGCTGAAATCCATATACACCATATCAACCGGTTTACTCTCATCTACCTGTTTGGTCACCTTCTCAAAGAACTCAGTAAGGTTTGTGAGGCACGACCTTCCCTTCACAAAACCGTGCTGACTATCCCTAATCAATTTATTCTTTTCTAGATGATTATAAATCCTATTCCTTATAACCTTTTCCAACACTTTACCAACAACTGAGGTAAGGCTCACTGGTCTATAATTACCAGGGTTGTCTCTACTCCCCTTCTGGAACAGGGGAACCACATTTGCTATCCTCCAGTCATCTGGCACTATTCCTGTAGACAATGACGAGTTAAAGATCAATGCCAAAGGCTCGGCAATCTCCTCCCTGGCTTCCCAGAGGATCCGAGGATAAATCCCATCCGGCCCAGGGGACTTATCTATCTTCACACTCTGTAGGATTTCTAATACCTCTTCCTTGTGAACCTCAATCCCACCTAGTCTAGTAGCCTGTATCTCAGTATTCTCCTCGACGACATTGTCGTTTTCTAGAGTGAATACTGTTGAAAAATATTCATTTAGCACTTCCCCTATATCATCTGACTCCACACACAACTTCCCACTACTATCCTTGATTGGGCCTAATCTTACTTTCGTCATTCTTTTATTCCTTAAATACCTGCAGAAAGCCTTAGGGTTTACCCTGATCCTATCTGCTACTATTCGAAACCGTTGAGAACAGATCAATCGAATGGTCAGGGAAAGTCTTTAAACTGTCCTTTTTCATCACTGTCACATATTTTATCGAGAAATACTTCACAGCTGATTACAGGGAAATTGCCCAGCATATATTATGTACAGTTTGATGCAACTGAAAGTGCGTTGATTGCTTGAAATTATTTCTAGATTTTCTCTTCTTTTCCTTCTTTGAAGTTTGCTACACTTGGAATTTCTAATGCAAGCTTCTTTTGCCTTGTAAAAAAAATTCCAAGACAGTAATTTATAAATAAGTGATATTGGTTTCTTAATGGGCTGATACAGGATGGCATTGTTTCTGCCATTCTATTCACATGGCTCACAGAAAGGATTTTAAGTTGTTTTAAAGTGCCAGAAACTTTATGCGGTAGAAAATGTTAAGGTGCATAGTTGCAAGCATCTTCTGCCCTCCTTGACAAGATAATAGCAGGAGCAATATGAAATTTGGCCAGCATTCAGTGCCATATCCTGCCCTTGCCCTGAACACTGCCATTTCATCAAGTTTCCTTCCGGTTTCCACCCTTCCCTCAAATTCCATGAACCACTTTCTGACTCTCCACTTCCCTTTTTTTGATTTCTCTGCCTCCAGTCTGGGGCAGTCTCTACAATGAACATTGATAATAAATCCACTGATTCTGCAGCAACCTCAGATACCGTGCCTCACACTCAGCTTCCTGCAGAAACTCCAATCAGGTCTCCCAGTTTCCTCATATCAATCAATGACGTAACTTTGGATCGATGGACCCTCTAACCATGTCAATCCCATTTCCTGCACTTCTGCCCCTATCCTTTTCCTGTCCTTCCCAGACCCAGCGTAGGCTTCCCCTCGTCTTCACCTTCCACCCCCAGCCTCTGGGTTTAACGGATTATCCGCCATTTTGTCTGTGTGCAGCACAAGCACAAATCCTAATCTTCCCCTTCCAACATTCCAGGAAAACCATTTCCTCTATAACGCCATGGTTCACTCTCTGTCACGGTGCCTAACACACCCCTCTGACCCAATAGGACCTTTCCATGTGACAGCTGTGCGACACACCTCTTTCTACCTTTTCCCTTTTGAGCATCTGTAACAGACCACAGAGGACTGGAGATTAGCCAATGTTGTTCCCTTGTTTAAGAAAGGAAGCAGGAATAATCCAGGAAATAAATGCTGGTGAACCTGAGGACTGTGGTGGGGAAGTTCTTGAAGATGAATCTGAGGGACATGCACATTTGGAAGAAAATGGATCAGTGAGCGACAGGCAGCATGGTTTTGTACAATGTAGGTCAGGTCTCACCAAACTGATCAAATTTTATGAAAAAATGACAAAGTTAATTGAAGAGGGAACAGCTGTGTTTATAGTTTGTACGGACTTCAGTGAGGCATTTGATAAAGTCCCACATGGCAGACTGGTACACAGACTAAAATCACAAGGGATTCAGTGTGGGCTGGCTAGATGGAAACAAAACTGGTTTGGTCATTGCAGAAAAAGGTTGCAGTGGGAAGGTGTTTTTCAGAATGGAGACTGGTAACTAGTGGTGTTCTACAGGGATCAGTCTTAGGTCCTCTGTTGTTTGTAGCATATTTAAATGATTTGGAGGAAAATGTGGATGGCCTGATTAGTAAGTTTGCAGATGACATGAAGATTGGTGGAGTTGTGGATAGTGCCAACGATTGTGAAAGGATACAATAGTTTAGAATGTATGATTTAGAAAGGGTGGAAGTTGTTTCCATTAGGCGGGAAGACTAGGACCCGTGGGCACAGCCTTAAAATTAGAGGGGGTAAATTTAAAACTGAAATGAGATGACATTTCTTCAGCCAGAGAGTGATGGGCTTGTGGAATTCACTGCCACGGAGTGCAGTGGAAGCCGAGATGTTAGATGCCTTCAAGGCAGAGATCAACAAATTCTTGATCTCAAAAGGAATCGAGGGCTACAGAGAGAGTGCAGGGAAGTGGAGTTGAAATGCCCATCAGCCATGATTTAAATGGTGGAGTGGACTTGATGGGCCGAATGGCCTTACTTCCACTCCTATGTCTTATGGTCTTATGGTCTAACAGGACACAGATAGATTGGCAACTTGGGAACAGAAATTGTCGATGGCGTTTGATCCAGACAAATGTTAGGTGATGAAGTTTGGAGGATCAAATTTAGGTGCAAATTATACCATAAATGGCAGAACCCTTAGGAACATTAACGTACAGACAGATCTGGGTGTGCAGGTCCACAGCTCCCTAAAAGTGGCAACACAGGGGACCAAGGTGATTGAAAAGGCATATGGCATGCTTGCCTTCATCAGCCAGAGCACAGAGTACCAGAGCTGGCAAACCATGTTGCAGCAATATAAATAATTTGTTAGGCTGCATTCGGAGTACTGTGTGCAATTTTGGTCACCACACTACCAGAAGGACATGGAAACTTTGGACAGTGCAGATCAGGTTCACCAGGATGTTGCCCGGTCTTGACACGAAAGGTTAAAAAGGCTAGGAGTTTTTTTTCACTGGAAAGACGTCGGCTGAGAGGAGACCTGATAGAGGTCGACAAAGTTATGAGAGGCATAGATAATGTAGATAGTCACAGGCTTTTTCCTAGGGTTGAAGTTTCAAATACAAGGGGGCACTGGTTCAAGGTGAGAGGGGGGAATTTTAAGGGAGATGTACAAGGGAAGTTTTTTATGCAGAGAGTGGTAGGAGCATGAAATGCACTGCCAGAAGGAGTGGTGGAAACAGGCATAATGATCGGCACAGGCTTGGAGGGCTGAAGGGCCTGTTCCTGTGCTGTACGTCTCTTTTGTTCTTTTGTTCTTTGTTCTTTTCGTCCTTTTTGAACTATAAACTGCAGTGGAAGTTGGACACAGCTGTGCAACTAAACTACCAGGAGAATTTTGCAACTTAGAAAGGCCAGGTGGTGCACATTTTTTAGATATGCAAGACTATGGTGCTGTTGGACCAGTGAGATTGATACCTTATTGAATCAGAATAGAATCAAGAGCCTTTGAGTGATGGAAAAGTACCTGATGACAGCTCGTGGATTGTTTGAGCTGCAGTTTTCAACAATTAATGGAAGCAGTACAACTAGAACCAACCAGAACCATCACACAGAAAAAAATCTTTCTCCCTTCCCTCTGTGTGTGTGAAATAACGAAAAGAAACTTCAAACAAAGAATTCTCATACCACCAGGAAAGGCCAGCTGAACAGATTGACAATTGACTTGTTAATTCTTCCAGCACTTCCTTACTCTTCCATGAAGAGGGAAAGAATGTGAGGAAAGGCAGGAAATAGACAAACTCTGACCATCTCCTAGCTGCCCAAAAGCCTGACACTTTGAAAAGTGCTGCTCAGCTGGTTAAATTCACCAAAAATAGGCACGTGGAAATGCAAGTCAGTTTTTTTACAATGGTGAAAGGTCCTTCAGCTCATTGTGTCTGTGTGTGTTATCAACCATCCATCTATTCTTATCCCATTTTCTTGCACTTGGCCCACAGTATTTCATGTGTTCTCATGTTTTCATGTGTTCAAAAGGGCTCGAAGGGTGTAACTTTATTAATGCAGAGGGTGGTGCCTGAATCTAATGAGCTGCCAGAGGAAGTGGTGGAGGCTAGTGCAATTAGAACATTTAAAAGGCATCTGGATGGATACATGAATAGGAAGGGTTTAGACGGATATTGGCCAAATGTTGGGGAATGGGACTAGATTAATTTAGGATATGTGGTCAGTATGGACCAGTTGGACCGAAGGGTCTGTTTCCATGCTGTACATCTCTATGACTTTCTCTCAACTCTACTTCATTGTTTTAAGGGTTCCCACCTCTTATGCCCTTTTTAACAGTAAATTCCAAATACACACCACCCTCCAGGTGAGGAATGTTCTCCTCAAGTTCCCGATAAACACTTTGCTCCTGATCTTAAAACTGTATCCCGTCGTTATTGACCAGGTTAAAAGGGTTTATTGAAAATGTTTTTCGCTATCTCCCCTGCTTGTGCCTCTCAGAACTGGGTACGCATCCATCAGCCTGAGCACTGCAACTACCCACCCTGTCCCCAGGCCTGGCACCGTCTGTCCGAAAGGTGCAGCAGCTCCTTGAGTACTGAACACTGTTGTTGAAGACTGAGCTGTGGTGGGACGGAGGCGAGGAGGCTAATGACCTGCACTGGAGAGTGTTACCTCCAGACTATTTGGTGGATTAGGAAGATTCTGAGTGCTGCTCTCTCTCTCTCTCTCGGTGCCGGATTCAGCGACAATGTTTCTGCAAAAGTAACAAACGGAAGAGATGAGCGTCTCAGCGTATGCGCTTTTAAGACTGAACGGTGTGAGAGACTGCCCGGGGAGAGCTTGTCAGTGCAGTGCGGGGGAGAGAGAGAGCTCTCTGGTTGTACGGGTAGCAAGATCGTGCCTGGACCCGTGTGCACTGGAAGCAGGACGTCATTTGGGGGAATCCCTGGAACACCATCTCTCTCTCTCTCTCTCTCTCTGTCTCTCTGTCTCTCCCTCTCCTGCGAGACGGTTAACTCCCAGTTTGACTGCTGCCCTCTTCAGGGCTCCTCGGTGTTCCTGAGCGCTGGCTGGGAAGGAGACAGGATGGAGGGGGAGGATGGGGTGGGTGAGCTGGGAGGCGACACGCTTCACTGGCACACACCCATCAAACATCTCCCTCACATCCTGCGCGATCCACTACTGACTACTGCAGGTTCTCCGATCTGTCAGGGCAGAGGGAGATAGATTCTTGTTCAGCAAGGGTGGGGAGCTGCTGGAAGGAAACGAGGGGGAGGCAGGAATGTGGGTGTGAGGTCACAGTCCCGGCTATACCGACAGGAGTGCGATACGGTGAAGTGTCTTCACCCAGAGAGTGGGATCCTGTGCAATTCCCTGCCACAGAACGGAGACTTGAGAACTAGCGAAATAGAGATCACAAACAAAAACGGAAATTTCCGGAAAAGCTCAGCAGGTCAGGCAGCGTCTGTAGAGAGAAGTCAGAGTTTAACGCTTTAGGTCTAGTGCCACTTCCTCGGAACCTCGGAGTCCTTCAGGGTCAGGGGATCAATGGGTACGGAGAGAAGGCGGTACGGGGGGCCTGAGTTGGATCATCAGCTATAATCGTATTGAGCAGCAGGGCAGGCTCAAACGGCTGAATGGCCTTCTCCTATTTATTATGTCTCTCTGTTGCAATGGCATCAGCCATGACCTTATTGAATGATGGCTCCAAGGGACGAATGGTCTACTGCTGCTTCTTCTTGACATGCTCATATGCATCAGCACCTTGCTGAGGTGAGAGCAAGTATCCTTCCATGCTCAAAAGGAGCAATTGTTTTTCAAGTGGGAACCTCAGTCATGCTGTTGCCATGTGTTTCTGTGTTTGTGATCTTCTGGTAGAGCAGAGAGCAGTGAGCAGAAACTGTCAGTGGTGCTCATTGGGAGCAGGAGCAGTGAGTCTGCGAGGGAAGCAGCTTTTCTGCTTTGGCTTCCAGTTAATGCTGATGTTCAGCACCCGACCCACTCAGATTATCGACTTCAACCAAGCCTCCATAAGGCAAAATCAGATGGAGAGGGATAATGTGTGGAGAGGGATAAGTGTGGTGTGGGATAAATGTGTGGAGTAGGGTAAGTGTGTGGAGAGGGATAAGTGTGGAGTGGGATAAGTGTGGAGTGGGAAGAGTGTGGAGTGGGATAAGTGTGTGGGTGGGATAAGTGTGGAGAGGGATAAGTGTGTGGAGTGGGATAAGTGTGTGGAGAGGGATAAGTGTGTGGAGTGGGATAAGTGTGGAGTGGGATAAGTGTGGAGTGGGATAAGTGTGTGGGTGGGATAAGTGTGGAGAGGGATAAGTGTGGTGTGGGATAAGTGTGGAGTGGGATAAGTGTGGAGTGGGATAAGTGTGGAGAGGGATAAGTGTGGAGTGGGAAGAGTGTGGAGTGGGATGAGTGTGGAGAGGGAAGAGTGTGGAGTGGGATAAGTGTGGAGTGGGATAAGTATTGAATGGGATAAGTGTGGAGAGGGATAAGTGTGGAGTGGGATAAGTGTGGAGTGGGATAAGTGTGGAGTGGGAAGAGTGTGGAGAGGGATAAGTGTGGTGTGGGATAAGTGTGGAGTGGGATAAGTGTGGAGTGGGATAAGTGTGGAGAGGGATAAGTGTGGAGTGGGAAGAGTGTGGAGTGGGATGAGTGTGGAGAGGGAAGAGTGTGGAGTGGGATAAGTGTGGAGTGGGATAAGTATTGAATGGGATAAGTGTGGAGAGGGATAAGTGTGGAGTGGGATAAGTGTGGAGTGGGATAAGTGTGGAGTGGGAAGAGTGTGGAGAGGGATAAGTGTGGAGAGGGATAAGTGTGGAGTGGGATAAGGGTGGAGTGGGATAAGTGTGGAGTGGGATAAGTGTGGAGAGGGATAAGTGTGGAGTGGGATAAGTTTGGTGTGGGATAAGTGTGGAGTGGGATAAGTGTGGAGTGGGATAAGTGTGGAGTGGGAAGAGTGTGGAGAGGGATAAGTGTGGAGAGGGATAAGTATGGAGTGGGATAAGGGTGGAGTGGGATAAGTGTGGAGTGGGAAGAGTGTGGAGAGGGATAAGTGTGGAGTGGGATAATTGTGGAGAGGGATAAGTGTGGAGTGGGATAAGGGTGGAGTGGGATAAGTGTGGAGTGGGATAAGTGTGGAGAGGGATAAGTGTGGAGTGGGATAAGTTTGGTGTGGGATAAGTGTGGAGTGGGATAAGTGTGGATTGGGAAGAGTGTGGAATGGGATAAGTGTGGAGTGGGATAAGTGTTGAATGGGATAAGTGTGGAGAGGGCTAAGTGTGGAGTGGGATAAGTGTGGAGTGGGATAAGTGTGGAGTGGGAAGAGTGTGGAGAGGGATAAGTGTGGAGAGGGATAAGTATGGAGTGGGATAAGGGTGGAGTGGGATAAGTGTGGAGTGGGAAGAGTGTGGAGAGGGATAAGTGTGGAGTGGGATAATTGTGGAGAGGGATAAGTGTGGAGTGGGATAAGTGTGGAGTGGGATAAGTGTGGAGTGGGAAGAGTGTGGAGAGGGATAAGTGTGGAGTGGGATAATTGTGGAGAGGGATAAGTGTGGAGTGGGATAAGTGTGGAGTGGGATAAGTGTGGAGTGGGAAGAGTGTGGAGAGGGATAAGTGTGGAGAGGGATAAGTGTGGAGTGGGATAAGGGTGGAGTGGGATAAGTGTGGATTGGGAAGAGTGTGGATTGGGATAAGTGTGGAGTGGGATATGTTTGGAGAGGGATAAGTGTGGAGTGGGATAATTGTGGAGAGGGATAAGTGTGGAGTGAGATAAGTGTGGAGTGGGAAGAGTGTGGAGTGGGATGAGTGTGGAGTGGGATAAGTGTTCAATGGGATAAGTGTGGGTGGGATAAGTGTGGAGTGGGATAAGTGTAGAGTGGGATAAGTGTGGAGTGGGATAAGGGTGTGGGTGGGATACGTGTTGAATGGGATAAGTGTGGGTGGGATAAGTGTGGATTGGGATAAGTGTGGGTGGGATAAGTGTGGAGAGGGATAAGGGTGTGGGTGGGATACGTGTGGAGTGGGAGAAGTGTGGGTGAGATAAGTGTGGAGAGGGATAAGGGTGTGGGTGGGATACGTGTTGAATGGGATAAGTGTGGGTGAGATAAGTGTGGAGAGGGATAAGTATGGAGTGGGAAGAGTGTGGATTGGGATAAGTGTGGAGAGGGATAAGTTTGGTGTGGGATAAGTGTGGAGAGGGATAAGTATGGAGTGGGAAGAGTGTGGATTGGGATAAATGTGAAGTGGGATAAGGGTGTGGGTGGGATACGTGTTGAATGGGATAAGTGTGGAGTGGGATAAGTGTGGATTGGGATAAGTGTGAAGTGGGATAAGGGTGTGGGTGGGATACGTGTTGAATGGGATAAGTGTGGAGTGGGATAAGTGTGGAGTGGGATAAGTGTGGGTGGGATAAGTGTGGAGTGGGATAAGTGTGGAGTGGGAAGAGTGTGGATTGGGATAAGTGTGGAGTGGGATAAGTGTGGAGTGGGAAAAGTGTGGATTGGGATAAGTGTGGTGTGAGATAAGTGTGTGGGTGGATCCCTTACAGACAGCAACACTGGTGAACCTCAGACCTGCCACTGGTTCATCCAACTTTCAAAAGAGCCAGCACAGGCATGGTGGGCCAAATGGCCTCCAGTTAGGCTCTACAATCCCATGATAGGTTGAATGGCCTCCATGTGATCTCTATGATTCCATGGCAGACAGAATGGCCTCCAGTTGGGCTCTACAATCCCATGATGGACTGAATGGCCTCAAGTTAGGCTTAATGGTTCCTGGGTATATTGGGAATTTTGCTCTGTGGAGTTTCAATTTCTCTCAGGGACCCCTGTGAAATGAGTTCCTCTGAAGTTGCTCAGTGTTTCCACCATTTTCTGTTGTGATTTCAGATTCTCAGCAACTACAATGCTTGATTCACACCTTCACACTGGAGTGTTGTCCAGTTCAAACCCTATATTTGAAGCCCCTTTCTGATCTGATTTGTTACGATATTCACCACCTGTTTTTGAGCACAATACAAAAAGTTATCCTTTTAAAAGCTCTGCTGTCACCCATCCCAGTACATGTCTAAACCAACAATCCATGCAAACTGATATGTAGCATTCCAGCGCTAAGCAGCAGCACTGACCATTGCCAGGCAGGACTGACCAGTGCCAGGCTGCAGCACCGACCAAAGCCATGCAGCAGCACTGACCAGTGCCAAGCAGCACTGACCAGTGTCAAGCAGCACTGACCAGTGCCAAGCAGCACTGACCAGTGTCAAGCAGCACTGACCAGTGTCAAGCAGCTATGCTGAGGGGCCTGGGGTCTGTGCACACGCAGTGATGAGTTTGCCGTTGACAGTGGAAGCCCTGTGTGCCATCTTCGCCAAATGTGAGATATGTGAAGAGAGCAGTGAGCCATTTCTGCGCTGGGTACCTGGGTCGAGAGGGCAAAGCACCATTAGCCATGATGAGCCTGTTGGTGTGCCATGAGGCTGGCTATCATTGTATGTCCTTTGCGAACAGAGCCAGATGGCAACCTATGAGCACCGGTGCCAGCGGTTTGGTGTATTTCAGACCCTGTCTCCTGAATTCAGTATTATAATTACACTGTGTTTTGTAATTAAACTGCTGTGGTTTCGTCTTTGATATGACGGGGGCTGTTGTTCGGGGAGGTGAGGGGTGTGTGAGGACTGCCTGTTGCTTTCAGGTGTATGGATGGAAAAGAGTGGGGAAAGCTTGCACTGTGGTCCTCACAGACTAAGCGGTCGCCGTGTGAACGTACCGATCAATTGATTGAAATAGGGTTTCAAATCGCCAATCCCTGAAACATGGCCTGTACAGAGAATGGGTAATGGTGGGGGGGGGGGTGGGGGGGAGGTGCGGCTGAGGGTTGAATCAATTGACAAACATCAATTGTCACTTTCAAATCAGGAAGCGGATTTTGTATGTGTGTGTAAATGTGTGCGTGTTGTTTTTGTAAAGTGTTGTATTTTCCTATTCGAGCGAGCAATTGTAAAGGGAAGAGAGAGAGAGTGAGGCCAGAAGTAACCATTACGTCGCTGCTTTTTAAGGATGTGGTTCCGATCAGACAGTATTTTCCACTCCGGGGACGGAACGACACACGCGCGCCGGAAAATGAGCCAAATTTGGACGGGGAGTGCCGTGACGCCGGCTGCCTTTGCCCTAATATGGAGTTCCAGTCTACACGGAGATGACAAGCGAGCCCAGCTCCAAGTGCAAACACACTCCCTCCCCATCCACAAGATTTCCGCTCCCTGGGGAGTTGGGGGAGGGGAGAGAGAGCTGAGGGGAGTGGGGAAGGGGTGTGTCAAAGTGCCCTCAGTCACCCCACCCCATCCCAGCCCCTACTCCTCAAGTCTACAGCCCCTTTTCCAGGGGGTTGCTGGGTTGAGATATATGTAGCTGAGGGTTTTGGGGAAGGGGTTGCCCCCGACACACACACACCCCACCCCTCCCTGGGTCTGATTCTGTGTGTGTGTGTGTGTGTGTGTCAGCTCAGTGCAAAGCCCCAGCATCTGACAGCAAGTGCGTTTCCAGGAGCGACGTCAGCGAGCCCAGCTCCTGTTGGATGTCCATGTAAGGGCATCTACGTCACGGTGCTTTCCTCGGCCGCCTATATATCGAGCCGGGGCCCCGTGCTTCTTAGGCAGACCAGTGTGGTATTGCAAGCGCTTCTCCTTCTCTCCCCTCTCTGTGTCATCAGCGAAACACCAAGGGACAACAAGACTGAAATACAATGGTTTTCCCTCCCTGCACATCCACTCAGTGACTACAGCCTCCTCCACCTGCTGCTTCTGGGGCTCTTTCGGTTTGTTGTTGTTCCGAGGATTTGCCCTTAGCGGATTTTGCTCCTGTCTTCTCTTTCTTTATTGTTATTGAAGAGCATTTTTTTTGGGGGGGGGGGGGAGAAAACAGCACATCAGACAACGGCAGCAACCACCCCCTCCCCATCCCTGAGAGGGCAGCTACAGGGATCTCTCTACCTCAGTCTCTGTGTGGGTATGTATTTATAGATCCTCGATGTGATCTGGGACTGTGTGATTTGCTGGAGAAAGGATCGCCAGGCAGCCAGCTCTCTGCGCTCTGCTATGACCGGGAAGCTAGTGGAGAAGATCCCGGTGACCATGAGCAGTTTGTTAAACACCCTGCAGGATACTATCTACCCCGAGGATGAAATTGTACCCGCCGTGCCAACTTCCATGAACATTTTTAACTCGGACGCCGGCAGCGCGTACAGCCAGATGGGCGCAGGTAAGACATCTGATTCTCTCAGATCTCCTGGCAAGCCTTGGATTCGGCCTCGGAGCGCGGGTGGATGGGCACGCATTCTCGCTCGGTGCTTCGGGAGAAGTCAATAGCCGGCGGGTTACTGTGGGAATCGCGTTCTCCCCTTCACCACCCGCCCCCCCTCCCAGTGATCCCAGGGCTAGACTAGCACACTCCTGCTCCTGGAAGGATGCAGCCAGGGAAGAGAGTGTAGTACAGGGAGCAGATAATCCTTTCGACTTAGTACAGGGAGTTGTTTGACTGTGCATTGCAGGAGGTGGGGTGCGCAGTGCTTTCTGTTGTTGACACTGTTTCTGGAGTCAGTTATGTACAGTAATCAATGATGAAGGCGAGGGAGGGAGGGACGGGGTCAGGGGTCTGCTGAACAAATCGCTGAATTACACCTTGCGTCCAGTTTAAAACTGTCATGTCTACACAATATGGACATCGCAGGAGAGAGCGTCCACTTTTTTTGCTGTCTGCTCCTGGGGTCGCCGATTCACGAGTGCGCTCTACTTTGCGGCCGGAGTCTTGGCGTGTTTACATGGGGGCTCTCCCCCTTACCATTCCCCCGCTTCCCCCCACCCACCTCCCCTATGTGTACAGACCGGGGCAGCTCTCCCGGCAACGGGAAGGAGTATGAAGCGGAAAGCGGCTCTGTGCTTCATTCACTCCGTACCGTTGGCATGTGTTTTACCCGCTGGATGTGTGGCCGTCAACTTGCAAAGAGAAAATAAAACGCAGGTTTGATTCACTGGCACAAATCCTGTCCCTGCTACCGCCACCGTCCACCCGCAACTCCCCACCAACCCTCCGCGCACCCCCAGACCCACACCCCTCCCGCCCCCCGCCAAAGGAAACGGCCTGGGTTCCCGGGTCCTCAGTTGCGGTCGCATTTTCTTGTTGGCGTTTTCGGGTGCCCTTTTGGATTGCGTTTCATCAGCTGTGTTCAACTGACTATGCTAAGTGTCAACACACACGCACACCTCCACACACCAACACCCCCCCGAACACACACGCCATCAGACAGACTCATACACACACCGCACAACCCCCCCAAACACAGACACACACCCCACACACACACACTGCACCCCACAACATATACACACACTCCCACACACACACCCCCCACACACACCATCACACACCCCCACACACACACACTGCACCCCACAACATATACACACACCCCCACACACAGACCATCACACACACACCCCCCACACACACCATCACACACCCCCACACACACACTGCACCCCCCAAACATATACATTGCCCCCCACACACACACCATCAAACACACAACCCCCCACACACCATCACACACACACACTGCACCCCCCAACATATACACACACACCCCAAACACACAC
Organism: Stegostoma tigrinum; assembly: GCF_030684315.1. Lineage (NCBI taxonomy): Eukaryota > Metazoa > Chordata > Chondrichthyes > Orectolobiformes > Stegostomatidae > Stegostoma > Stegostoma tigrinum. The sequence continues at coordinate 4,138,525 of NC_081393.1, read as the reverse complement.
ATCACACACACACACCATCACACACACACTGCACTCCCCAACGTATACACACCACACACACACATCACACACACCCCACACACACACCATCACACACACACCCCACACACACACCATCACACACACCCCCACACACACCATCACACACACCCCCACACACACCATCACACACACACTGCACCCCTCAAACATATACACTGCCCCCCCACACACACCATCACACACACACCCCCCACACACACCATCACACACACCCCACACACACACCATCACACACACACCCCCACACACACACTGCACCCCCCAAACATATACACTGCCCCCCACACACACACCATCAAACACACCGCCCCCCACACACCATCACACACACACACTGCACCCCCCAACATATACAGAACCCCCACACACACATCACACACACACACCATCACACACACACTGCACTCCCCAACGTATACACACCACACACATACATCACACACACCCCACACACACACCATCACACACACACCATCACACACACCCCACACACACACCATCACACACACACCATCACACACACCCCCACACACACCATCACACACACACTGCACCCCCCAAACATATACACCACCCCCCCACACACACACCATCAAACACACACCCCCCCACACACCATCACACACACACACTGCACCCCCCAACATATACACACCACACACACACACACAATCACACACACACACCCACATACACACACACACTGCACTCCCCAACATATACACACCCCCACACACACGCACTGCACCACCCAACATATACACACACCCCCGCACACATGCCATCACATACACACCTCCACACACACCATCACACACACACTGCACCCCGTAACATATACACACACCTCACACACACACACTATCACACACACACACAAACACAATCACACACACACACTGCACCCCCCAACATATACACACCACACACACACCCACACACACACACTGCACTCCCCAACATATACACACCCCCCACACACACACACTGCACCCCCCAACATATACACACACCCCCGCACACATACCATCACATACACACCTCCACACACACCATCACACACTGCACCCCCCAAACATATACACCGCCCCACACACACACGCACCATCAAACACACACCCCCCCACACACCATCACACACACACACTGCACCCTCCAACATATATACACCACACACACACACACACCATCACACACACACACCGCACTCCCCAACATATACACACCCCACACACACACCATCACACACACACACTGCAGCCCCCAACATATACACACTCCACACACACACACACCCCACACACACACCATCACACACACACACCATCACACACACACCACACCCCCCCAACGTATACATACTCCACGCACACCACACACCATCACACACTTAGACACACCATTACACATCATCACATACACACCCACACACACACCATCACTGACATACATGCACATACACATATACCGGCCACACAGCCACCCACACACCCACCTCCACATACACAGTATCACATAGATTCACACACACCACACATACACACAACTCATCACAAACGCCAGACACATACACCACATACACACCATCTCACACACACCCCCACATACATCATTACACACACTACACACTCACTACACAGCCAACCACACACAATCGCACACATATCATCACACAGACACACACACACCACATACACACACACACACCCCACACATATAAAACTGTCACAAATGCACACACACCCCACATACACAAAACCTCTCAAACACACCCACACACGCAAGGTCACACACACAAACTCTCTCACACACAACCTCACACCATCACACAACTTCTCATTCAGCCACACGCACACACCCTCACACACACAAACTCACACATACACAACCTCTCACATGCACATTCACACACACTCTCAGACACACACACATATACATAACCTCTCACACATACATTCACACACACCATCATACATACTCTAACCCACACACACAATGTCTCTCATACAGACACCACCTCTCACACACATACAACTTCACACATACCCTCACACACACCAACACACACTCACAACCTCACACATGCACACACACACACATACACACACAACCTCACATACACACACACACACATTCACACACACCGTCATACATACCCGAACCAACACACACACTCATACACAGACACAACCTCTCACATGCACACAACTTCACACACAACCTTCCACACTCACACATACCCTCAGACACACCATCACACACACTCACACACACCAGCACATATTCACAACCTCTCACACACACAAATTCACACACTCCCTCACACACAAACACACACACTTCTCACACAAACACACACACCCTTACACACACCATCACAAACAGGCATACACCTTCATGCACGTACACTCCTGTACATTCAAACACACACACACATATTCTCACAATCACACACATATAGACACACACACACACACACACACACACACACACACTCACACACACACACTCCCTCAGACCCACACACATGCAATGGCACACATGCCCTCAAACCATTCGCACACACGCACACCCTGAGAGAGACCAGTTGCTTGAGGAGCCAGGAATGGATTAGCATTAGCTGAAGGCATTCTGTGGTCAGGTTTGAAGAGCTGAACAATGGTGTTGTTGTGGGAAGCCAATGCAATTGCTGAGAGCCTGATGTTGAATGTTCTTGTTCCTCTGCTCAGATGGACTGATGGACGTAGCGATGGACAAAGGGACTCAGGAGCTTTCCTACCCACACACATTCCAACACCCGAGCCGTGGGCAACCGCTCACCTACTTGGGCAAGTTTGCTTTTGACTCTCCCCCTGGGGGCCCGCTGGGTGGCTCGAACTGGTGCCCGGAGAACATCATCAACCTGGCAGGCATTTTCGGGGTCTCCCACTCGCCGGTGAGCAGCAGTGGTGGAGGTAGTGGTAATAACCCCCAGGGGCCTGGTGCCTGCCCACTGCTGCCGGCCCAGGGGGACTTGGAGCCACTGTATGAGGCTCCTCAGCAACAGCAGGGAGCCGGCTCATACCCACAGTGCGGGGAGATGTACCCAGAAGCGGTGTACCACCCTCAGGCAAACCCGGCCAGCAGCGGCAGCAACAGCAGTAGCAGCAGTACAAGCTCGGTGAACCTGTACTCCACTCAGGACTGTCACAGCAAGGTGGGCCAGGAGACTGGTGGCAGCAGCAGCCTGTTCTCTGTGATCCCGGATTATAACTTGTTCCAGCAACACCATCAGCACCACCACCATCACCATGCTCACCATCAGCACCATCACCAGGAGTTGCAGTCCCTTCCTGAGCCCAAGCATTTCCCATCTGCTGTGGAGCCAATCCGAATTCCTCCTCCCCTCACCCCACTCACCACCATCAAGGCGTACACTGACTCCAAGCAGCTGCCCAGCACCTTCAGCCCACACCCAGGACCACCCCAGCCACCGCAGCAGCTCAGCCTGAAGCCAATCCGGCCCAGGAAGTACCCGAACCGGCCGAGCAAGACGCCGGTCCACGAGAGGCCGCACGCTTGCCCGGCGGACGGCTGTGACCGCCGCTTCTCCCGCTCGGACGAGCTGACCCGGCACCTCCGGATCCACACCGGCCACAAGCCGTTCCAGTGCCGCATCTGCATGAGGAGTTTCAGCCGCAGTGACCACCTCACCACCCACATCCGCACTCACACCGGCGAGAAGCCCTTCTCCTGCGACTTCTGCGGCCGCAAGTTTGCGCGCAGCGACGAGCGGAAGAGGCACGCCAAGATCCATCTGAAACAGAAGGACAAGAGGCTGGAGAAGGCGGCGAGCACCGCCACAGGGGCTGGGGTTACACCTCCCGCTCCCCACACCCCGGTCTCCAGCTGTGCCTGAGGACAGTGCCGTTACAGCACCGCTACCAGGCACCGCGGGGGTGCGGGGAGTCTCTGTCCATTCCGCCTCTCCACCTTGTCGACAGCTCCACCAGCCCTTGACCTGGGACTTGGAGTCAGGAGGAGTGGGGCGGAGGGCTCTCTCTTCTTTTTAACCAGTGGATATTTATAGACCAGGAGGACCAACAAACGTCACGTTGCCCCACACCCACCCCCAGCCAACCCCCCCCCCCCCCCCCCCCCCCCCCCACCAAAAGAAAAAGAAGGAACCCAGTAGCCCGAACTCACCAAGTGGAAGCTAGCACTTTGAACAGTCTCCTGTGTGTCCCCACTTCAGCCAGCTTGAGGTGTCTAGGACCGCAGTTACCTCTTTGTAAAATTTACTGCCTACGGTTCAACGGACCGAGAGACTCCGGCCCTTTCGCCTCTTACCTTACAGAAACAAAACAAAAACCTGCCTGGTCCCCCTCAAATTTGCACAATTTGCTCAATGAATTTTTTTACTCTCTCCTTTCCTCGGGAGGCTCTCAAGTGATCAGCTGAACAAAGTGTTGATGGCCAGACAATCCGAGGGGACAATTTATCATCACCATCATCACCATCAGACTGGCAGAGGAAAGGACATTTTACAAAGGATAGTCAAGATAAATGTGGTCGTGTTGGGCCGTGTGAAGAGTGTAGTGCCCTGCCGCTTGCTCTCAGTCCGTGTCCCTGTGTGTTCACCAGTGCGTGTGTGTGCACTGCAGTTTTATACGGACAACAATGTCGGGGTTGAGCCAGACTGGGAGTGCACGCCCCATCCGCAAAATCACAGCCACTTGACAACACCCCGAACTTGTGTTTAATTCCCCATCCACCCACCCCCCCGCCCCCCACTCCCGCCCTTTCAGTTTTCTCTAGGGAAATCAGAGGGGAGCACTTCTGCACCTTGACTGAGCACTCCCAGTCATTAATGTCAAAGCATGCCAATGCACGCTAACATTTCTTTCCTTGGAAACTGTGCGCTACCCCAACAAAGTTCGAAGCTGTACGCTCATGGCAGACAGAATGTTCTCGTTAGTTTTTGCTCTTTCCAATTTTTAATGTCTGCATGTGAACCTTGTATGTCAGACATGGGATCAAAAGTGGTTTGCTATCTCACGTCAAGAAGAAACCTGTGAGAAATGCTTTTTTGGGAAGATTTTTGCATACAGTATTTTGAACAAAGATGTAATTCTATTTTGTGGCGTTATTTTTAAGATTTTATCGTACCTTATAATAAGGTGCAATGCTTGATTTTGTGAAGAGATGGTGATTATTCACCGATGTTCTCATTGGCTTCTTGTCTATTGTAATGCAAATAATGTAATTTAGTTCAAGTATCGCCATTTGAAAAATACCTAATGTATTGTCGTACCATTTGCACTGTGGGCAAATGTTGAAACATAAATATATTGTGTTTGCTGAGAAAGGTCCCTTCGCGTTTTATTGATCTCAGTTCCTGACAACATTAGCTTGACTCCCTCTCCCTTTACCCCCCCTCTCGTCTGCCTAACTGCTCTGTTTGGAACTAAACAAAAATAGAACGGCTGGTGCTGGCAACCTGAAACAAACACAGAAGTTGCAGGAGAAACTCAGCAGATCTGGCAGCATCTGTGGAGAGAATGCAAAGTTAGGATCACCTCCAGTAACTCTTCATCAGATGCTGTGAGACCTGTTGAGTTTCTGCAGCACTTATCGCTTCTGCTCTGGTTTCTGTTCAGTTCCATGTCCCAGTAATTCCCTGGTCTGGTGTTTGCAACATGGTCTAATTCTGTTTCTGGAGGAAACGAATTGAAAAAGAACACAATGGTGGATTCTTTTCTGTGTGTCCACTCCATAATCTTGGGAAATGACAATGCCAAACCTTATGGGAAAGAAATGGAGATCAGAACTAAAAGCAGAAAGTGCTAGAGAAACTCAGCAGGTCTGGCAGCATCTGTGCAGAGATTAACAGAGTTAATGTTTCCAGTCCAGTCTCCCTTCTTCATAATGCTGTGAGACCTGGCGAGTTTTTCCAGTAATTTCTGTTTCTGAACCTGATGGAAGTACTTCACAATTGTAAAGAAGTTTGAGAAAGTTGTGTCCACTCTGGGAGATCAGAACGAGGGATTATAGAGTCATAGAGTCAGACAGCACAGAGACAGAGCCTTTGGTCCAACCAGTCCATGCTGACCATTTCCCCAAACTAAACTAATCCCTCCTGCCTGCTGCTGATCCATATCCCTCCAAACCTTTCCTACTCATGAACATATCCAAATGAATCATTAATAATAATTGATAAATTCTGAACAGATAGAACAGGAAATTTGGCCCAGGGAGTCAAGACAATGTAGAACCAATCATTTAACATACAGATTGAAGGAAATCGCAGGGGGGAGAAAGGGCTGGATGAGGACGTGGTAGGAGATGGAACAGCAGAATTACTGAGGGAGTGAGCTGAAACAGAATAGGGAGGCTTGGACGCTATGTACAAGTCTAAATGAAGTAGCTATAGTGAAAAAAAAACCCTCCAGGTTCACTGTAATTGTACTGAATTGATCTTTCAGATCAGAGATTATTTCAGTATTTTCTAACTCTGGGAATTTTTAATTGGAGGGGTTTGTTTTGGGAAGGAAAACCAAAATCACAACGATAAATGGTGCTGAAAGGGGCAGAGAAACATTCAACAGTGTTATACACTTTTAAAGATTTCAGTTCTTTTAAGGGACCATCATTCAGGTATTGAACAAGAACATAAGATCAAGGAACAGAAGTAAGCAATTCAGAATGTCAATCCATTCAGCATGGTCATGCTGGTCTAACCCTGGCCTCAACTGCGCTTTCCTGCCCCGCCTCCATCACGCTATATCCCATTTCTAATTAAATCTCCGTCTCTTTCTTCAAGTTTACTCAATGTCCCAGCATCCACTGCATTCTGGAATGAGTTCTACAAATTCATGAGTGTTTGAGAGAAGTAATTTCTTCTGCTCTCTTTTTTAAAACTCCTATCCCTTATCTTAAAACTATCTGTTCTAGATTGCCCGACATAATTATAGAATTGTACAGCACAAAAACAGACCCTTCAGTTCAACTTGTCCATGCCGACCAGACATCTTAAATTTATCGAGTCCCATTTGCCAACATTTGGCACATATCTCTCCAAACCCTTCCTTTTCAAGTACCCATGAGATGCCTTTTAAATGTTGTAATTGTACCAGCCTCCCCCACTTCTTCCGGCAGCTCATTCCATATATACACCACCTTCTGTGTGAAAAAGTATCCCCTGGGGTCCCTTTCAAATCCCAGGGCAGCATGGTGGCTCGGTGGTTAGCACTGCTGCCTCACACTGCCAGGGACCCAGGTTTAATTCCACCAGCTGGTGCCTGTCTGTGTGGAGTTTGCATATTCTCCTTGTCCCTGCATGGGTTTCTTCCCACAGTCCAAAGATGTGTAGGCTAGGTGGAGTGGCCGTGCTAAATTATCTCATGGTGTTCAGGGATCCATAGATTAGGGGAGATGGATCTGGGTGGGATGCTCTGTGTGTCAGTGTGGACTTGTTGGGCCGAAGGTCCTGTTTCCACACTGTAGGGATTCTATTCGACGATCCACCTTAAACCGAATTACTCTAGTTTCGGACTGCCAGCCTTGGGAAAAAGATCTTGGCTACTCACCCTATCCATGCCCCTCATGATTTTATAAACTTGTCTGAGGTCACCCCTCAGCCTCTGATGCTCTGGGAAAATAGCCCCAGCCTATTCAGCCTCTCCCTCTTGCTCAAACTCTCCAGCCCTGGCATCATCTTTGTAAATCCTTTCTGCACCTTTCAAGTTGAATAAAAGAGACTTTCTACATCTTTTTAACAAACCCCTTTTGGATCTTACATAACTCAATGAGATCTCCTCTCATACTCCTAAGCTCCAGAGAGTACAGGCCTAAACTGCTCAAACTCTCTTCAACAGACAAACTCCCCATCTCTGGAATCAATCTAGTGAACCCATTGATGATATATAAAAATATTTCAAATGCTGTTCATAATTCCATGTGTATTTTGATAAATGAAATAAATTGCATAGAGGTTGCAGCATTGGAAAATGTGGATCAAATCCTCAGCATTCCATTACTCCAAATTTCCCCAATAAGGAAAGTACGCAATCATCGTCTAAATATGTAAATATCCAGGCCAGCTGGATGTGAATTCTCTCAAACATATAAAACAATATAGAAAAAAAAATTCTTTCAAAGTTTTTCTTTCTTTTAAGTTCAAATATTGGGTGCATGAAGTGAATCATGAAATTACATTCTGAAAAATGTATTGTAATAATTCTGCAAGGCCTGTCACCAAGCTGAGATGCAAGCAAAATTGATTCTAAGGGATTACAGCAAATGAGTAATCCTTGATTTTAAAGAGTTATTTATTTAGTTAATATCAAACAAAATAAGCTTTTAAAAAAGATGAGTAAGTTCAATGTTCAAAAGGGAATTACTAAAATAGTTTTTAGGAAGGGAAAAACAAAATATTAAGTACAGACATTCAAGAGTTTCCTTGGTTTCACAGGACACTGAGGAGCAATTTAGTCAACCCCAAATGTATGGGACAGTTCAAGTTGGTCCCAGTAATAAAAGTGTAGTGCTATTTGCTATCACTGGAATGAAGTTGGGGTGGCCAGGTAGGAATGTTTTGAAGAAAAGCCTGGAATTGTTTGAATGTGGCATACATCCAAAACTAATCCTTTCATGCTCAGGGATGATAAAGACACAAGCATTTTAGACAGAAAACTGAAAATATTGCAGACAATAACATACAACTGCAGCCTAATGACAATGATGGAACATGTATCTCTGTCTGTATTGTCATTGATCCTTACTAACACAGGCTTTTAGAGAACAGAAAGCCATTTAAGTAACCTGCCTTTGCCTTCTGAAATAATGGGCATCTTTGGTGCGTGTTTCCCCACGACTCAGATGTACTGCATTGGTACAAGTGGAAATTTATACAAGCCTCAACGAAAGGGCCACAGCCCAATTCACACTTTGAAACACTTGCTGTGTGCTTATGAGACAATGTGTAACTGCCTTTCTTTTTCCCTTGCATGTTATTTGTCTGTATGAACCACAAGTCCCATCTTCAGTCTCACTTCAGGGTTACTTCAAACCCTCGCCTGACTTTCTTAGAATCCCAGAAGAGCATTTTCCTCCCAGCTCTGTGCTGCTCCTGCGCAAAGGTTTTCACTTATGGAAACTATTGTAATATTTTATAAAAGTGACAAAGAATGTCTCCACTTAGTTCCTTATTTCAATATTTTGCGACCAATGTAATTGTTGTTGGGTAGAACGCAACCCAATTGAACAGTGATAGGAAGCATTTATCCAGTGGAAAATGAACATGAAATTATACCAGTTCTCTCAGCTGAGTGAGAAATGGGGTTTTATTACCGATGTAATTTCCTATGTTATTTCTGCTGCTTTACCTGGCAGATCCTATGAAGATTTATAATGCCTTCCAAATCAACATGTTCCCCCTAACATTCAGTCGATTTATTTTGCATCAGTTTAAGTTTATGCATTTAAGTCTTACTTGGGTGAATGAACGTTCTGCATGTATGTGTAGACACATCTTTCCATACTGTCTGTACATCACTGAAACTCTAGACAGTATAATGTGATAAAGTGATGACAGGGCAGAAGGAAAAATACAAGTGGTATCTATCCTCACTGCGCTTCCCCATTTACATTTGGGCTCAGCCTTGTGCTTCCATTCTCCACCCTTTACAGCAAGTGCAGATTCCTGATGAAGTTCACTGACAACATGTGTGTGCAGTACACTGAACAAAATGTGGCCTTTGTATTTTAAACTCTCACTCTAACTTCTGTTGATGTTCACACGAGTATTATTCTTCTGTTCAATGTGCATTTTCTTTTCCCAGTTAGTTACATGGCTGATCTAAATCCTTTTACAAGTCTTCTCATTGCTTCCTTAATGTTTGTGCCACTCTGTTCCTCCATCCCTCTCTCCTTCCTAAAATTGCTCCTTAGTATCACCTTCTATGGCCAAATGTTTGGTCATCTGCCCTAGGACTCCCTGCATGTGTTTCTGGGTCAGTCTTTTTCATTGTCAATAAAATCTCTTCTCGTGATGAATGTGCTACATAACTGCAACTTGTTACTGAGATTTCCGAACTTAACCAGCTTACAATTGGATTCAAACTCTTGTGGCTGGTCTTGACAAAAAGTGAGTTCTGAGATATACACTACTCTCGGAAAAATGTTTCCCCATGTAATGATGGCAACTGGTATTCTTTCTCACTTCACAACTGATGCAATGCTTGGTCATTTTTCCAAATCTATGTGGGACTAGTTTAATTTGGGAAACTTGGTTGGCATGGATAAGTCGGTCTGAAGGATCTGTTTCCGTGCTGTGTGACTCTATGATGGTGAATATGATTATATTCCATCCTGAAATCGTCAGGTTTTATTATTCTTCATGTGGGAATGCATTGAATTGAGGGATTATCCATTATGTTTGAAACTTCTATTCAAGGAGAACTGGAGAGCAGGATCTCACCTGTCTAAGTTCTTGCTGGCCTTTCCTTGTGAAAGATTTTTCTTTGTAGATAGTGCTCATGATAAAATCTTGTGAATGAGTTTCAAATATGTAGTATTATTGAGGTTAAATTCATGAATATGTTACATTTGTCTTTTTGAAATGCCAATACTAAGCTTGAAAACAAAATCTTTGAATTTATTGGTGTATCCCAACCTTAGACCTGCCAAAGGCAAAGAAGTACTTTTGAAATTTGCTCCCTGTTAGAATCTCAGAAGTGCTCGCTTGTGATGTTATAATGTTTTCTCCCAATCTTGTGGAATCTTTCCAGTAACCACTGACTCTTGCTGTAGCAGTTACACAGAATGTACTTTCATAGATCTTGTCATCACACCACAACCTAGATGTCAGTTGCCACAAGGGTTTTTATTAATCTTCAATCTCTTTAACGAGTAAATTATCTCCCTCACCCTCAGTGACCATGTACATAGATCCCTGAAAGTTGCCCCTCAGGTTGATAGGGTTGTTAAGAAAGCGTACGGTGTGTTAGGTTTTATTGGTGGAGGAATTGAGTTTCGGAGTCACGAGGTCATGTTGCAGCTGTACAAAACACTAGTGCCGCTGCACTTGGAGTATTGCATACAGTTCTGGTCGCCACATTACAGGAAGTATGTGGAAGTATTGGAAAGGGTGCAGAGGAGATTTACTGGGATGTTGCCTGGTATACAGGGAAAGTCTTATGAGGAAAGGCTGAGGGACTTGAGACTTTTTTCGTTAGAGAGAAGAAGGTTAAGAGGTGACGTAATAGAGACATACAAGATAATCAGAGGATTAGATAGGGTGGACAGTGAGAGCCTTTTTCCTAGGATGGTGATGGCGAGCACGAGGGGGCATAGTTTTAAACTGAGGGGTGGTAGATATAGGACAGATGTCAGAGGTAGATTCTTTACTCAGAGAGTAGTAAAGGCGTGGAATGCCCCGCCTGCAACAGTAGTAGACTTGCCAAGTTTAAGGGCATTTAAATGGCCATTGGATGAACATATGGATAATAATGGAATAGTGTAGGTTAGATGGGCTTCAGCTTGGTTTCACAGTTCAGCGCAACATCGAGGGCCGAAGGGCCTGTACTGTGCTATAATGTTCTATATTCTATCCATGTTCTATGTTCACACCGCTTCCCAACTTGTGGAGGGTCAGCCTGTGTAATCCTTCTTGACCAATGATTTAAAACATGGGTCATTCAATCTGCTCAGTCTTTCCTTCAATATTCAATTGATCACAAGTTGTACCATTTAGGATTGTAACTTCTTCTCTGTCATCACTCTGGTGTGGCAGAGTACTTCATTGCAATATTCTCAAATTATTTCCAAAACTCTCCCTCTCTCTTTCTTCAACTTTAAGAGACCTAAGAACATCAGAAATAGGAGGAAACTGTTGGACCCCTTAAGCCCGGCCTGTGTCACAATTCATTCAGAAAGTGAGTTGAATTCCACTTTCCGGCCTGGGCCCATCAGTTCCACCTCTTTGACCAGATGTTTTATGGCCAGCTGGAGTGTCTTCTTGTCTCAGGATGTCTCAGGGCCCAACCATTGACTCATGGAACCATTGGTGATGTACATTCCCATGGGTTTGAGTAGATTGTGGACAGTGTTTGCAAGCAGACAGCTTGTGCGGAGCTTGGTCATGAGTGTGTGGATTGTCATGGACCAGCCGAGCTGAGAACAAACATTGAGCTCAGCACCTAACCGTGCCCCTCAGTTGCATCAGTCTTAAAACCGTCGTACAGTGTAAGAATGTTCCCTTTGTTGGGTGGCCAGTTCAGCCAGAAACTGTCTGGGGTAAACTCCCTGTTAGCCTGAGGGAAAGGTTCAAGATCAGGCACACCCTGTCACATGCCATATTTTGTGGACACAGTGGGTGGATGTGGTGTACCGAGATTTCTAAAAGGTCTTCGACAAGGTGCCGCACGAGAGGCTGCTGCATAAGATAAGGATGCATGGTGTCAGGGGGCAAGTATTAGCATGGATAGAGGATTGGTTGACTAACAGGAAGCAAAGAGTGGGGATAAATGAGTGCTATTCTGGCTGGCAATCAGTGACTAGTGGAGTACCTCAGGGATTGGTGTTGGGACTGCAATTATTTACAATTTATATAGATGATTTGGAGTTGGGGACCACGTGTAGGGTGTCAAAGTTTGTAGATGACACTCAGATGAGTGGCGGAGCAAAGTGTGCAGAGGACTGTGAAACTTTGCAGAGGCACACAGATACATTCAATGAGTGGGCATAGGTCTGGCAGATGGAATATAGGGTAAAGAAATATGAAGGAGTAATAGTAAAAGGGATTATTACTTGAATGCTAACAAGTTGCAGCATGCTGCTATGCAGAGGGACCTGGGTGTCCTTGTCCATGAATCACAGAAGGTCGGTCTGTAGGTACAACAAGTAATTAGGAAGGCAAATGGAATTTTGTCCTTCATTGCTAAAGGGATTGAGTTTAAAAGCAGAGAGGTTATGTTGCAGCTGTACGAGGTGCTGGTGAGGCTGCACCTGGAGTACTGTGTGCAGTTTTGGTCTCCTTACTTGAGGAAGGATGTACTGGCAGTGGAGGGGGTGCGGACGAGGGTCACTAGGTTGATTCCGGAGTTGAGGGGGTTGGCTTATGAGGAGAGACTGAGTAGGTTGGGATTACATTCATTGGAATTCAGAAGATTGAGGGGGGATCTTACAGAAACATATAAAATTATGAAGTGACTAGGTAAGATAGAAGTAGAGAGGATGTTCCCACTGGCAGGAGAAGCTAGGACAAGAGGGCATAGCCTCAAGATTAAAGGGAGCAGATATGCGATTGAATTGAGAAGGATCTTCTTCACCCAGAGGGTTGTTGATCTTAGAATTACCTGCCCAGTGAAGTAGTTGACACTACTTCAGTAAACGTTTTTAAAGCTAAGGTAGATTTTTTTGAACAATAAAGGAATTAAGGATATGGTGAGAGCGTGGTTAAGTGGATCCGAGTCCACGAAAACAACAGCCATGATCTTATTGAATGGCAGAGCAGGCTCAAAGGCTGAATGGCATACTCCTGCTCCTAGTTCTTATGTTCCTGTGAAATGTTGGTTCTTTGCTATCGCTGTCCTGTCCTGAGCCTCCCTTGCTGGTGATTGGACAAGGTCGACATGGATTTATGAAGAGGAAACCTAATTTGACAGAACTGACCAGATTGTCTGAGGATGTGATGAGTATAGTTGGTAAGGGGTCCCAATGGCTGTGGTGCCTTTGGATATTTCACAAGTTCCATATGAGAGGTTAGAAACAAAATTCAAGTGTCTAGTTTTGGAGTTAATATATTCACATGAGTTTACAGTTGGTTAACAGGCACAAAGCAGAAATAAATAGGCTATTCTCAGGTAGGCAGGCTGTCACAAATGTGCTACTGCAAAGATCAACGCTTGTGTCTGAACAGCTCACAATCTCCATCAATGGTTTGGATTCAAGGACCATTTGCAATATTTCCAGATTTACAAACAATGCAAAGTTTCCCATGAGTTGTTAAGAGGAAGAAAAGAGGCTTTGTGGGGATTTATACAGGTTGAGTGAGTGGGTTAGGGTTAGGGCAACAGGAATATAATAAGGAGAAATCTGATGCTATTCACTCGAGTCAGAGGAACAAAACTCACAAGTGTTGATAATCAAAAAACCTTGGGTCTACTTGGAAAAGAGGCGCTTTCAGGTGCAGCTTCTACTCAGTGGGCAAATGGTATGTTGGCGTTTATTGGAAAAAGGGTTGGCGTACAGGAAGAAGGAAGCCTCACTGTAATTGTACAGGCCTTTGTACAGACCACATCAGCAATACAGTATGTAGGTTTTCCCTCTGCTTTCAAGGAATGATCTACTCACATTGGAGATAGGACAGTGATAGCTCACTATATTGGTCCCTGGGATGGGAGGGTTGTCCTTTGATATCAGGCTAAAGAAATTGGGCTCATATTCACCAGAATTTGATCTCACTGAAACACATAACAGTCTGAAAGGGGTTTGTTGGGGTTGACAGTGGAGGGGGTGCGGACGAGGGTCACTAGGTTGATTCCGGAGTTGAGGGGGTTGGCTTATGAGGAGAGACTGAGTAGGTTGGGATTATATTCATTGGAATTCAGAAGATTGAGGGGGGATCTTATAGAAACATATAAAATTATGAAGGGACTAGGTAAGATAGAAGTAGAGAGGATGTTCCCACTGGCAGGAAAAGCTAGGACAAGAGGGCATAGCCTCAAGATTAAAGGGAGCAGATATGTGATTGAATTGAGAAGGAACTTCTTCACTGGATCCGAGCTGAGATGTCCAAACCAGAGTGGCGTAGTTTTGGGATAAGATGCTCTTCATTTTGAATAGAAATGAGAACAGGCTTTTTTTTTTCATGTCGTGAGTTGTGAATCTTTGGAAATTCTCAACCCCAGAGGGTTGCCGCCGTGAGATAATTAGGCTTTTTCAAGGCCAGATTGATAGATTTTTGGTGTCTTGGAGAGTGAAAGAATACAGGGAGCAGAAGGGAAAGTGAAGTGTTACGACACTGAAACAGACAGCTGAACCAATGCAGCCTTTCTATTCCTGTATTGCGTACAGTTCTGGTCACCGCATTATAAGAAGAATGTGGAAGCTTTGGAAAGGGTGCAGAGGAGATTTACTAGGATGTTGCCTAGTATGGAGGGAAGGTCTTACGAGGAAAGGCTGAGGGATTTGAGGCCGTTTTCATTAGAGGGAAGAAGGTTGAGAGGTGACTTAATTGAAACATATAAAATAATCAGAGGGTTAGATAGGGTGGATAGGGAGAGCCTTTTTCCTAGGATGGTGACGGCGAGCATGAGAGGGCATAGCTTTAAATTGAGGAGTGAAAGATATAGGACAGATGTCAGAGGTAGTTTCTTTACTCAGAGAGTAGTAAGGGAATGGAACGCTTTGCCTGCAACGGTAGTAGATTCGCCAACTTTAGGTACATTTAAGTCATCATTGGACAAGCATATGGACGTACATGGAATAGTGTAGGTTAGATGGGCTTGAGATTGGTATGACAGGTCGGCACAACATCGAGGGCCGAAGGGCCTGTACTGTGCTGTAATGTTCTATGTTCTATGTTCTATGTATTCAGAACACAGGAAAATTAAAACATTCAAAGATCCTCAAAATTGACCACACTGGTTTCCAGCCAGTCTTTTGAATCACCAGACTCTGTGAAAAATCACTTGCAGGCAAAAGGATTAGTAATTTATTAACAATATAGTAACTTTAGCAGAGTAAAAGTTAAACAACAGTCATCTAATCGGTTTGTGCTAGAAACCCAATAGACTTTGTATTCAGCCACATTCCCACAAAGCTTTTTTTGTCAAACAAGCACAGTTAAGGGATAGAACAAAGAAAATAATAAACTGGCCAGATTACGAAAGTGGTTTTCAAGTTGTGTCACTCCGCAGGCACAGATGATGGTTTCTTGGTTGACGTTCTGAAGATGTCGATTAGGGTCCCCTTCAAGTTCACTCTGATAAAAGCAACCATACTTACAAACTGGTTTTCGATTGCATGAACTTCCAGGAGCTGATAAGGGAGCTTAGGTGTGGAGCTCACAAATGTTCATGCAGTAGCACCAACAGCCAGATTCCTTCTCAGAGAAAACACAGTCCAAAACCCAATCCAAATCTGTCCACTCCCCATTCACAGGCTAACTGTCTCCTCCAAGAAGTTGCAGTTACCATTCAACATCTGCCATTTGTTTGGACATGGTGTCTTTCCCAGATTGGCTGGAACCAATTCCCATTGACCTCAATAATAGCTGACTGTTGCTATCTGTTCAAACATAATGCTTTTCCCTGGTGACAAAGCGTCTGCAGAGCCTTTTGGTCGGGAATGAACCTGCAATTAACTTTAGGACTGGCCTCACAAATAAACAAAACCTGTTGGGTCTCTTTTCCTTGCACAGGCTGTTACCCACAGTCCAAAAGTCAGCTTTAGCACTCAGCTCCCAAATCACAGCTCCGAACCAAAATTGATCGAAGAATAAAATAAAAATCCTGAATAATTCTGACAGCTCTAACAGGAGTTGAACCCAAGTTTAGCCATGATTATATTGAATGATAGGACAGCTTCAATGGGCCAAATAGCCAACCCATTGTTCTATCTCTTGTGCTCTTCTGTTTTAATTAAGAATGAATTAAAGGATTACATGTAACGTGAATGATGAGGTCTGTGCTCCCTGTGGGAGGATTAGTGTAACTTAAGACCCTTCTTTGATCTGAATGACTTGCTGCATATACACACATTGTCAATGATGAAGGTGAGTACAATAGGGGTGCCACTCATGGGTGCTGCTATTTTCCCATTTTGTCACGAATTGGTAGGTGAGCACCAGCCCTGGCTCAGTGGATAACACTGTTCTCTGTCCCAGCAGGTTCCTGGTTAATGTTCCCTTTCAGAGTTTCAGCACAAAATCTCGGGTGTGTTCTGAACAAAGAACAGTACAGCGCGGGAACAGGCCCTTTGGCCCTCCAAGCCTGCGCTGACACATTTTGCCCTTCCATACTAAAACTGTCTTCACTTACGGGATCCCCATCCCTCTATTCCCTTCCTGTTCATGTATTCATCCAGGAGCTTCCTGAATGCTGATACTGTGTCTGCTTCCACTCCCTCCTCTGGCAGTGTGTTCCAGGCACTTACCATCCTTTGTGTGAAAAACTCGCCTCGTACATTGTTTACCAGGCAACATCCTGGTAAACCATTTTTTGGATGGTCTCCAAGCATACACATCCTTCTGGTAGTGACCAGAACTGTACACAATGTTCTAAATGTGGCCGAAATAAAGTCCGATAAAGCTGCAGCATAATTTGTCTATCCTTGTGTTCAATGCCCCTTCCAATGAACGCAAGCACGCCAGAGGCCTTTCTTACTGCCTCATCTACCTTCGTTGCCACCTTCTGTGATCTGTGGACCTGCACACCCAGATCCTTCTGCATATCAATACTCCGAAAGGGTTCTGCTATTTACTGTATAATTTCCATCTGTACTTAACCTTCCAAAGTACAAAACCGCGCATTTGTCTGGATTAAACTCCATCTGCCATTTTTCTGCCCATACCTCCAATTGATCTATATCCTGCTGTATCCTCTGAGAATCCTCCTCACTATCTGCAACTCCACCAATATTTGTATTGTTTGCAAACTTACTAATTAGACCAGCTACAGTTTCCTCCAAACCATTTATGTAGATCATGAACAGTAGAGGTCCTAGCACTGATCACTGCAGAACACCACTAGGTCACAGTCTTCCATTCTGAAAAACAACCTTCCAAGCTACCCTCTGTCTCCTATGACCAAGCTAGTTCTGTATCCATCTTTCCAGCTCATCCCTGATATCATGTGGCTTCACCTTTTGTCCCAGTCTGCTGTGGTTCTGTGGTTTACTGAGAGAGTGAGATACAATTCTTCAAGTCCTTGGTTTCTAACTTCCACACAGAGATGGTGGTATCACGGTAATGTCACTGCTGTAGCAACCCAGAGACCCAAACGAATAATACCCAGGTTTGAATTGCTAACTTGACAAAATATCTTTTCTCATCCTTCATGTTGTTGCTTGCAACATGGCCTGCTGTTACAGTTTGAGCAGTTTATTGAATCTCTTCAATTGTGTACAGTACTGAGCTGAATCACTTGAGTTCTCCACTCTAAATTACTGGCCATGTTACCAGAATTACCTGTTTTGGTAATACGTTCTGACTAGATTTTGGCAAGCTAACAAACTAGTTCACAGTTCAGGCCTGTAGGGTTGAAACCTTTAGTCAGCCACAGAAATGTTCGGTTTCCTATGCCAACTGTTTATTTCTGTTTTACTACCATCTACCCACCGAGAAATGTTGAATCCTTTGCAAGCTGTCTGAATAAAGAGGGAGTGACTTGAAGGAAGTCTTTAAAATGATGGGAGGGTTTGATCAAGTCATCACCGAGGAGATGTTTCTGTTTGTGAAGAAGACCGGACCTCGAAAGATTGTCAGTCATCAGTTTAAATGGGAATTCAGGAGATCCCTCCTTCTCCAGTGAATGCTCAGAATCAGAAGGTGGTTATCCATGTGTTGTTGTTTTCAGTGTTGGTGCCTGTCTTCAAACTGCTGTTGTCACTGGTGGTCAGGATGTCTCACAGATAATTTTGGCAATTTTGATTATTGGCTACAGCATCTCTCAGTTGTGAAAATCCATGTGTGAGCCTTCATGCCACACTCATAAACATTGTTTTGGGTGTCTATTGCACACATTACCTCAGCACACAGAAAGTCCAGAGCTAAGTGTCCATCTTCTGTCCCACAAAAGTGGTGGAAACACCTCTATTTGATGGATGTGAATATAAATGGGAGTTGTGACTTTCAGAGTCATAGAGTTCTGCAGCTTGGAAACACATCCTTTGGTCCAACTAATCCATGCCGGCCAGATAACTGAAATTAACCCTGTTCCATTTGTCCTAACCCTTTTACCCATCCAAATACCTTTTAAATGTTTTAACTGTATCACTTCCTCTGGCAGCTCATTCCATACATGTATCATCCTCTGCATGAAAAAGTTACACCTTAGGTCCCTTTTAAATCTGTCCCCTCTCACCTTAAAGTTATGCCCCTCTACTTGTGGACTTTCCTACCCTCGAAAAAAAGACTTTGCCTCTTCACCCTATCCATGCTCCTCATGACTTTATAAACCTCTGTCAGGTCAACCCTCAGCCTTTGACGATCTTGGGAAAATTAGCCCCAGCCTATTCAGCTTCTCCCTATAGCTCAGACCCTCCAACCCTGGCAACATCCTTGTAAATCTTTTCTGATCCCTTTCAAGTTTAACATCATCTTTCTGATAGTAGGGAGTCCAGAACTGCACGCAGTATTCCAAAAGTGGCCCGACCAATGTCCTGTACAGCTGCAACCCCACCTCCCAACTCCTCTACTCAGTACACTGACCAACAAAGCTTACCAAATGCTTTCTTCACTACCCTGTTTATCTGTGACTCCATCTTCAAGGAACTATGAACCTGCACCTTAAGGTCTCTTTGAAGAACCTCATTTCTGCCTTTGAGAGATTTCGAGAGTGTGCAGCAAACTGTGAAGATACCCACTGTTCTCTGGGCCAAGATCCTCCTCCCATTGTTGAATCTGAATCTCTTGCAGAAACCTTCAAATAAACACTTTTGTG
Source organism: Stegostoma tigrinum (assembly GCF_030684315.1). Lineage (NCBI taxonomy): Eukaryota > Metazoa > Chordata > Chondrichthyes > Orectolobiformes > Stegostomatidae > Stegostoma > Stegostoma tigrinum. The sequence continues at coordinate 4,118,837 of NC_081393.1, read as the reverse complement.
TAGGTAGGATTTTTCAGACTTCAATCTTCAACAGCTCAAAATAGGAGTCCAGGAGACTCATTGAACATTTACAGCACAGAAAGAGGCCATTCAGCCCAGAGTGTCAGTTTCAATTCCTTGCAAGAGAAACTCACTCAGTCCCACTCCCCTTGCCGTTTTCCTGTAGCCCTGTAAACTTTCATCTTCTGTTTATTATCATCTGAATTGTCTTTGCAATGACTCAGATGAATCTATCTCGAACCACATTGTATGAAAAAGATTTTTCCTGCTGCTGCCGTTGCTTCTTTTGCCCATCGTTTTCATTCAGTGCCCTCTGGTTCTTTATCATTCCCCTGATGCGACACTTTCTCTCTGTCAGCTCTAACTGATCTGTTCATACCCCTGTTAAATCTCCTTTCTGTCCCAAGGACAAATTGTCCACACAAACAAAAAATACTCTCACTGCCCCCAGGTTTGGATTCTCCTGGAATCTTTGGAATTACAGATGAAATTGGGGACAACCCAGGCAAAGCAAACATTTGAGCATATAAATACATTCCCTTTGTTTCCACATCTTCCTCATCATAGTTGTAAAAATATCGGAGATGGGAAAATTGTCTGTTTGACTGACAGTCAAGAATTATTCAGTCGACTATCAAAGAACTTGTCGCTTTCCTCTTTGTGTGGGGAGGAGCGACATTGAAGTGATGGACAAGTCAGCCAATCAATCCAGGACAGAACAGCCACTTGATTGACACTACGTTCACGACCTCGAACATCCACTCCCTCCACCACCAACACCCACTTGGCAGCAGTGTGTATCACTGTCAAGATGTACAAGACATTCACCGAGGATCCTTAGATAGCACCTTGCAATCCCACAATCACTTCCATCCAGAAAGACATGGACAGTAGATACATGAGAATACCACCCCCTGCAAGTTCCCCTCCAAGCCATTCACCATCTTGACTTGGAAGTTTTTTCTTATTCATTTGTGGGATCTGGACATCGCTGAGTGGGCCAGGATTCCTTGCCCATCCCCAGATACCTTTGAGAAGGTTATGGTGGGCTGTCTTCCTGAACCGCTGCAGTCCCTCTGCTGTGGGTTGACTCATAATGCCCCTAATGAGGGAATTCCAGGGTTTTGTCTCAACGACAGTGAGGAACGGTGATACATTGGAAATGTATTGCTGCTTCTTTGCTTTTGTCAGTCAAAATCCTAGAATACCACCCCTGAGGGCATTGTGAGTCCACCTGCAGCAGAGGGACTGCAGTGGCTCAAGAAGGCAGCTCACCACCACCTTCTGAAGGGGAACTAGAGCCAGGGCAATAAATGCTGGGCCCAGTCGGTAATGCCCATGTCCCATGACCCAAAATAATCAACAGCTGGAAAGTTGAAGGATGGAATCTTGGGAGGTGAAATATCATGTGATGAATCCTCCAGGTCGACCTGTAGCTGGAGTTGGGACCTCAAGGAAAGGGAAGTAGTTTGTGGCAGCATCAATTTTGTCTGTATTCTTGCAAATAGATCAAAGATTTTCAGCTAATCATGGAGAGCCAGCATGGGTTCATGACAGGCAGGTCATGTGTAACAATGTCATGGAATTTATTTGAAGAGGTGACTCAAGTCATGGAGAGGGGAATGTGTGTGGATGTTGTTTGTATGGACTTCCGGAAGGCATTTGATAAAGTCTCACCTAAGAGACTGTGTTAACTCAGGAAGAAATTCACGGAATTGAGGGTAAATGTGGCTGGGAAATAAGTTGCAAATGACAGAAAGTAGGGGAGGTACTCAAATTGGCAACGTGGTGCCCCACAAGGATCTGTGTTAGGGCCTCAATTATTCACATTCTTCAATAAACACTTGGATAATGGCACATAAAACCATAAAATCCAAATTTGCTGATGAAACAGAGTTAGGTGGCATTATAGACAGCGTGGATAAAATTACAAAGAGATATTGATAGATAAGTGAATTGGTAAAACTGTGGTGGATGGAGTTTGATGCAAGCAAGTGGGAGGTGATAGATTTTAGGCTGAAAAAGGATAAAATGAGGGTAATTTCTGGTAAGAAGTTATGAGCAGTGGATATCCAAAAACAAAAGCACCTACAGATTTGGGGTTTCAGATATCTAGATCTTTAAACTGCCACAAACAAGTGTAGAAAATAATGAAGAAGGCTAATGAGTTTCTGTGGCATTCACTGAGAAATGACCTGCACACGGTTGGCATTATGCCAATGGATGGCTTTAATATACCCTGAACAAATATCATAGTCTGATGGGAAGGATATTATTAAATTGGAGAGTGTTCAGAAAATATCAGAAGGTTTGGGTTTTAAGGACTGGATGGACTTGTGCTCCTGAGATGCTGCTTGGCCTGCTGTGTTCATCCAGCTCCACACTTTGTTGTCTTGGATGGACTGGGACTTTTTTCACTGGAGCTATGGAGGTTGAGGGGTGACCGTATAGAGGTTGATAAAATCATGAGGGGCATGGACAAATTGAATAGCAAAGGTATTTTCACAGGCGTTGAGGAGTTTAAAACTCAGCGGCATAGGTTTAAGGTGAGAGGGGAATGATTTGAAAGGGACCTGAGGGGCAACTTTTTCACACAGCAAGTGGTTTGTATGTGGAATAAACTGCCAGAGGAAGTGGTAGACTCAGGAATAACATTTAAAAGGCATTTGGATGTTGGATAGGAAGGGATTAGAGGGATAAGGGCCAAATGCAGGCAAGTGGGACTGGTTTAATTTGGGAAACTTGGTTGGCATGGACTAGTTAGACTGAAGGGTCTGTTTCCATGCTGTATGATTCAATGACTCTGCAATGGAATATATTTTTTATGTTGAGAGGACTGGGATATGAGGATATGCTGTTAAACAAAACCCTGGTCAGACTCGACTTGGAGCACTGTGTGCATCACATCATAGGAAGGATATATTGGCCTAGGAGGGAGTAGTAAGTAGATTTACAAGAATGACATCTGGATGTAGGGGTTAAGTTATCAGGAAAAGTTATGCAAATTAGACCTGCTTTCTCTAGAATTTAGAAGACTAAGGGGTGATCTGATCGATTTCTTCAATATATTAACAGGAAAAGATGGGTTAGATTAAGATGAACTATCCTTCTGGTTCGAGATTCTAAAGTAAGGCATGTAATCTGAGTGCTCGGGCCAGACCATTCAGGAAAGATGTTAGGAAGCACTTCTATGCTCAAAGGGTGGCAGAGGTTCGGAGCTCTCTTCCACAAACAGCAGGGACTGCTACACCAGTCATTCATTTTAAATCTGAGAGAGAGAATTTTTTGCTGAGCAAAGGGAAGAAGGGATATGGGCAAAAGGCAGATTTATGGAGTTAAGCCACAGATCAGCCACGATGCCAATGAGTGGTGGAACAGGCTCGAGGGGCTGAATGGCCTACTCCTGTTCCTATGTTCTTATGTTCGTATTTTCTTGGCAAACTATTTCTGTCGTAGATGGATTGATCATGGAGCTTACAGGGTGTGAAAGGTGTGTACAGTGTTCAGTTTTGATTCCTGGGTTTAAGAAAAGGTAAACTGGCATCGGAGGCAGCTGAAACGTGATCCAGTCGGCTGACTCTTCTGATGAAGGGGTTGATTTGTCAAGAACTTCTAAATGGGTTAAGCCTTTATTCCATTCAGGTTCAGAAGAATGAGGAGTGACCTTATTGAAACAAAAAGACTCTGATGGGGCTTGATAGGATAGAGCAGATATTTCCACCACTGGGAGACACAGTTACCGAATTAGAGGAGTCTCATCGAAAGCTGAGATATGCAGGAATTCCTTCTTTCAGAAGGCAGTGAATGTCCGGAATTCACTATCCTAGAGAGTTCTGGTGTTAAGATCATTGTAAGTATTTCAAGAGAAGGGCGATGGGTTTGTCAAATATCGCGGAGCTGAGTGCAATGAGGAGCTGGCATGAAACAGGGGTTGAGACCTGTGACAGGTGAATCATGATCCTGATAAATGGCAGGGAAGGCTTGAGGGGCTGAATGGCCTACTCCTGCCTCTGTTTCTCATGTTCTTGACATGATGATGAGCTTTAATAATATTCTCAGCCATTTGATGTCTGCTTCTTATGAATGTTGCTTCTTTAATATCAGCTAGTTTTCAGTAACCATTCCTCATTTGGAAAGGAGGGATTGATGTGCCTTGGGTGACTGATGCTTTCTTTTGCCATTAGCAGACACTGTCGCCAATTTTCTGCAATGATTCTGTCCTGTCTCCGAATGCTGGAGAGAACGATTCCTGTTTGCTCTGGACCAACTTGGTACAGACACTGAGCCTCGAAGATGGGCGCCATTCAGTTACCATGGTGCAGCCCACATGAAACAGAACGTGAGAGAGCCAAAGGTGAGCTGACAAACCAGGAGTGTTTGATCAATCTGGAGAGAACCCACAGGAACTGGGAATGCTGAGTGGAGACCTGGGAAGTCCCTGGCCAAACAACCACATCTAGTCACCCACTGAAGGAGGGATGTTGGGGGCAACTCTCAAATCATGGTGTTGCTAAAATGGGAACCAGTACAGGTCAGTGAACAGGGGACCTGATGTGAGTGCAGATGTGGACAGCAGGGTTTTGGGTGTGAATAAAAGGTACTTACATATTCACTCAAAGTGCTGTCACCTACAAGATGAGAGAGAGAAAGAGGTAAATGGAAAGTGGGAATGGGTGGGCGGCTAATTTAGAAAATGCTGTATTCTCTCCTTGGATGCGGGCATTGTTGGCAGCGCCAGTACTTACTTCCCATCCCTATCTGCCCTTGAACTGAGTGGCTTGCTCAGCCATTCCAGAGGACAGGTCAGAGTCAGCCACGTTGGTACTGGTCTGGAGTTACACGAGCCTGACAAGCGAAGGAAGACAGATTTCCTTCCCTAAAAGACAAGAGGCTTGATTGAAGGGAGCCATTTGGATCCAAAATTGGCATGTAGTTGGGAGACAGAGAGTGGTGTGGGAGGGTTGTCTTTTGGATTGGAGACCAGTGAGCAGCAGTGTCCCACAAGGATTGATGCTCTGCCCACTGCTTTTTGTTATTTCTATAAATGATTTAGATGTGACAGTCGGAGGTTTGGTTAGTAAGTTTACAGATGACACCAGAATTGGTGGTGTAGTGGACAGCGAAGAAGGTTACCTCAGAGTACAACGGGACTTTGATCAGATGGGCCAATGGGCCGAGGAGTGGCAGATGGAGTTTAATTTAGATCAATGTGAGGTACTGCATTTTGGAAAGGCAAATCAGGGCAGGACTTGTACACTTAGTGATAGGATTGTGGGGAGTGTTGCTGAACAAAGAGACCTTGAGGTGCAGGTTCAAAGTTTCTTGAAAGTAGCATCACAGGTAGGCAGGGGAATGAAGAAGACGTTTGGTATGCTTGTCTTTATTGGTCAGTGCATTGAGTACAGGAGTTGGGAGGGTCATGTTGTAGCTGTACAGAACATTGGTTCGGGCCACTTTTAATACTGCCTTCAATTCTGGTCTCCCTGCTGTAGGAATGATGTTGTTAAAGTTGAGAGGATGCAGAAAAGGCTTACAGTGATGTTGCTGGGATTGGAGGGTTCGAGCTAAAGGGAGAGGCTGCATGAGCTGGGGCTATTTTCCCTGGAGCATTGAGGCTGAGAGTGACCTCACAGAGATTTATAAAATCATAGGGGGCATGGATAGAGTAAATAACCAATGTATTTTTCCCAGGGAAGGGGAATCCAAAACTAGAGGGGCATAGGTTTCAGGTTAGAGGGGACAGATTTAAAATGGACCTCAGGGGCAACTTTTTCACACAGAGGGTGGTGTGTATGGAATGAGCTGCCAGAGGAAGTGGTGGAGGCTGGTACAATTACAACATTTAAAAGGCATCTGGATGGGTACATGAATAGGAAGGGTTTAGAGGGGTATGGGCCAAATCCTAGCAATTGGGACTAGATTAATTTAGAATATCGGGTCGGCATGGATGAGGTGGGATCAAGTGGCTGTATCTGTGCTGAACAGCTCTATGACTCAATGGGGTTATAAATGAGAAAAACATTTGATGACTATTTGATGGTGACCATTACTGAGATTGGATTTCAGTTTGAGATTTGATTGAATTAAATTTCTACTCACTGGTTATGGTGGGATTTGAACATGTTGCTCCTGAGCACGAGCCTCTGAATTTCTGAGCCCAATGAGATTTTCACTGGAGCATCACCTCACTCAGTTGTTTGCCGGACCTGTTTCACTGTCTTTTAAGTGATCATGTTGGGCTGAATGGTGTCATTCTGTGTCTGAAGTTTTTGTGGTTTTCACATACTGAGATTTTTGAACGGTGAGAAGTGGGAGAACAATAGCATGTGGGTGTTACTGTCTGGGCCAGTATGTATTGATCATTCCTAATGACCTTGGAATAGATGGTACTGAGTTGCCTCCTTGAGCTGTTGCAGACCATGTGATATTTGGTGCACACAGAGTACTGTTCAGGAGGGAGTTACAGATTTTGACCCTGTGACAGTGAAGGCATAGTGATATATTTCCAAGTCAGGATGCAAAGTGGCTCAGAGGGGAACTTGCGGATGTTCCCATGTACCTACTGCTTTTGTCCTTCAAAGTGGTAGAGATTGTGGGTTTGGAAGGTGTTATCAAAGGAGCCTCTGTGAATGCCTGCAGTGCATTTTGTGGATGGTACACACTGCTGCTTGTGTGCCTCAGTGGCAGAGTGAGTGAATGTTAGAGGCGGTGCATAAGGTTGCCAGTCAGGGATAATGGGAACTGCAGATGCTGGAGAATCCGAGATGACCCAAAACTTCAGCTTTTGTGCTCTTAAGATGCTGCTTTGCCTGCTGTGTTCATCCAACTTGACACTTTGTTATGCCAGTCGGGGAATTTGCTTTGTCCTGGATGGGTCAAGCTTCTTGAGTGTTTTGGAGGTGCAACCATCCAGGCAAGTGGAGAGTATTCTGTCGCACTGCTGTGTTGTGCTTTGTAGGCAGTGGACAGACTTTGGGGAGTTGGGGGGTGGGGGGGTGGATGGGGGGAGTTCTTTGTCTCAGTATTCCTCAGCTGTGACCTGGTCTTGCAACCACTGTGTTTACGTGGGAAGTCCAGTTCAGTTTGTGGTCCTCCCAGGACATCGATAGCGGGAGATTCAGTGACAGCGAGTGTCACAAGGTGGCGGTTCGATTCTGTGATGCCGAGGATGGGCACTGCCCCACTTGTCGGGCCCCAGCCTGGGTAAGGTCTGTGCCTTGCTGCCTTTGATCAGGGGCTGGCTCAGTAATGTTGAGGAAGGGCGAAGGGCTCGGTGAAGGCTCTGTACCTCTGGGAGGCTGAGTGTGGACTGACCCAGGGTGGAGGGCTTGGGGGGGTGTGGGGGTAAGGTGATTGTGGGGGGTGGGTGGGGGGGGGAGGTGGTACCATGTGTTTGGCCTCTTGCTGTGCCGGGGAGCTGACGTCACCGTGACCCCGAGGGGGTGTGGCTCCGACCTATGACCGCGGCGTGACCCCTAGCACATCCTCAGGTTCCAGGGAAAAGGCGGAGACCTGCCCCGGAGACAGAGAGGAGCCGGGATCCGGGATCGGGATCGGGATGAGCTGGTGAGTGACGGAGAGAGAGAGAGAGGGAGAGGGAGAGAGAGAGAGAGAGAGGGAGGGAGCGCGGGCGCTCGGGTCTCTCGCTGCCGCAGCGCCCGGCTCCCAGGCCCAGGCCCAGGCCCAGGCCCAGGGCCGACAGAGAATCCCGGGCCTCGGCACGGACAGACCGCACTGCCGACCCCTTCACAAGGCGGGGAGGAGGAGGAGGAGGAGGAGGAGGAAGAAGAGGAAGAACCCCGCTGCCCCACCGCCGTCACAGGGAGAGAGGCTGGAGTGTTCCAGAGACGGCGGGACCTGCAGATGCTGGAGGACCTGAGATAACACGGTGTGGAGCCGGAGGAGCACAGCAGGCCAGGCAGCATCGGAGGGGCAGGAAGGCTGGTGTTTCGGGTCTAGTCCCTTCTCCAGAAGGAAGCGAGGAAGTGAATTTCTGGAGAAGGGACTAGACCCGAAACACCAGCCTTCCTGCCCCTCCGATGCTGCCTGGCCTGCTGTGCTCCTCCGGCTCCACACCGTGTTATCTAAGAAGCTGGTGGGGGCGTGAGGGATGGGAACACCGGATCCCAGGTTGGTTGGGATTACGGGACCCCAGCTCCGGGGGTTGGGAAAGGGGTTTCGGGCGAAGGAGCAAAAACAGAAGTTGCTGGAAAACTTCAGCAGGTCTGGCAGCATCTGTGAAGAATAAACTGCTGAGCTTTTCCAGCAGCTTCTGTTTTCTTTTTGTTCCTGATTGACAGCATCTGCAGTTCTTTCGGTTTTTATTCAGACCGAGGAGGTCGCGGGTACAGGCTCAGTGACCGCATCTCAGGGATTATCCCTCATCCAGAATCCGTTGCCCCTCAGAGAGATGTCTCTTGCCCCTTATTTCGAGAATGTGCTCATCCTGGCAGACCGCTCCATTCTTAACCTCATGGTTTTGTTATACGTGTGTGAGACTCATAGAGGTGTACAGCACAGACACTTCAGTCCACCTCATCCATGTAGACCAGATATCCTAAATTAATCTAATCTCACTAGCGTTTGGCCCATATCCCTCTGAACCCTTCCTGTTCATGTACCTATCCAAATGCCTTTTAAGTATTAATCACTTGCATATCATGGTCACATCAGTGTCCCCTCTGAACAGATCTGAGTACTTCAGAGGGCAAGATAATAAAATGTGAGGCTGGATTAACACAGCAGGCCCAGCAGCATCTCAGGAGCACAAAAGCTGACGTTTCGGGCCTAGACCCTTTGTGCTCCTGAGATGCTGCTTGGCCTGCTGTGTTCATCCAGCCTCACATTTTATTATCTTGGATTCTCCAGCATCTGCAGTTCCCACTATCTCTGATACTTCAGAGGGCAGTTGGGTCATGATCTGAAGAGGGAACTTGCATAAAGCTATGAGGGAAAGCAGTGAAGGTGACGGGAGTTGCTCTGTCGCACAAAAAGCCAACGTGGACATGACTGCCTGAGTGGTTTTCAGTGATTGTGAGCTGCACAGTTTCACAGTAACTCCAATAACCTCCCACACAGGCTGGCCACACATTGGGTTTTTCAAGTTGTTGTGTTTACAGAGAAGAAATTATCACTGGGTTGCATGCAGAAATAACTCACCCATTCACTTCACGTCGAGGACGTGTTGGGCAACAGCTGTCAAGAGCCAATAGGGAGGGGGCTCAGACTGGAAGTGCTTGGTGCTCCGGGATCCCAGTGCAGGGGTGAGGTGTGGGCAGCCATGCCTTCAGTTTCAAGTGCAGGACTGGAGAGCTGGGATGGATTAAAACAGATTAGGATTGGTTCCAGTTCTGAACTGTAAGTAGGATCTGGGAGAAGTCCTAACATTTGACTTCAGTGTGACAAAAAGACTGTTGATATGCTTTATGTTCAGTCATGGTGGGCTAGGTGTGATGTTCACTTCTGAGTTTATGACCTGTATTCTCGTTGGAAATCATCTTGGCGAGGGACTTGTTGGGCTGAAGGTCCTGTTTCCACACTGTAGGGATTCTGTGATCTCTGATCTGTGATCTTCCAGAGGGTAATAAAATATGTTTAAATCCACATCTACCTGTCTTATGTGTGCCTATCCTGAAGTGAAACCACATGGGATGTACTCTACCAAAAGGGTTTTGGTTTATTTATTAATCACATTTTTCCCATTTTTTTAAACTCTCTGTCAAGCAAGATGGTTCAGAAAGAGGGTCCAAAATATTTCGCAGCTAACTCTCTGTACCTGAGAAGTGTTTCATGAGTGAATTTTTCAGGAGGGACTAGAGCGTTTTGAAGTTTGAGTGTGGGATATGATTTCCATCAATCCAGGAGTCACTGATTTGAGGCTTTCTTGTGAGCTGTAAGGTTTGTTGGTGGATTAAAACAATGGTTTTATCCTCTCCCTGTGAATGAAGCAATCATTCTGACGTTGTCTGTTCACATCTTGGAAACACTGACAGCAAATATTGGCATGTCAGTACATGACGTGCATGAAGAAAATTGCATTGATATTTTGGCTTATCAGACCACTTATGCTAATGCACCTCACATTCAGTGTCATGCTCTCGAACTGCAATTATTGTTATAACGTTGGGAAAATATGGCAGTTAAGTATGTGACCAAGTGAGTTGTTTCACTGACCTCTACAGGAAATGATGCTGTTTGTTCTTCTAAATCCACATGACTCAACATGTCCTTCACTATGTCACTTCTGACAGTGTATTCTTTGGATAGGTACATGAACAGGAAGGGCTCAGAGGGATTTGGACCAAATGCTAGTAAATGAGATTAGATTAATTTAGGATATCTGCCAGGTCCGATGAGATGCAGCTGCATCCGTGCTTTCTCAGGTGGGAATGTTACACCTGAGTTAAAAGGGGCTCTCGTACAAGACTACAGCACTGTCCTGAAGTTGTTTTTATGCACTGCTTACACATGATTACGTTGTATGCAGATGTCCTCAAGTCTGCATCTTAAGTTCATTGATTGCTCTAAAGCCACATAACTTTGCATTTCTTAAAGATCCTGGATGTCAATACAAAGTGTCAATATGAGTGAGACAGTGGTTCGTGCACCTTATCAGAACTATGGCCAATGTACAGTCCGTGGCAGTCTTGGATATCCAACAGAACAATGTCCCTGCTTGGTATCTCTGAGACAGGAGGTTTTGCACTCTTGGTGTTTGACTAGATAATCCAGATCTTATGATCCAGTGCCATGCAGTTAGACCCGAGACCTTCAACCAAGATCCTCTCAGATCATTTGTAAAGGTGCTGTTTTGAAGACAAAGCTGACAAACTCTTCTGCATGCCTGAGTCATCTTTTGTGCTTCCACTCGTGTCGCTTGAAAGAGATAAGCTTGTCATTGCATTGAGTTTTTGTCAGAACTGGAGAGGAGGACAGAGAGATGGCTGGGCGATGGGTCCACTTTGTAGAAAACACATAGGAAGGAACTAGTGGAGTAGAGGCACGGTCAGGTGGTTTGAGGATGAAGGGGCTTCAAAGACCAGGTGTCACAGATGGAATGGCGATGTGTTGTCGAGACTGGGGAGAAGTAAAAGAGGCCTAGAGTGGGTGTCAGTAGTAAATGTGATTCACCTCTCGCTTTGGTCCTGAAAAAGAGTTACGTTGAAGTCAATAAAATTCGGGAGGTGATGGCCTAGTGGTTTTAGCACTGGGCTGTTAATCCAGAGACCAAAGAACGCTCTGGGGACTTGGTTTGAATGATGATCAAGAATCCTTCGCCGATTGTTGCAAAAACCCACCTGGTTCACTAATGTCCTTTTCGGGAATGAAATTGTCATCTTTACCTGGCCTCGCCTACATGTGACTGCAGACTCACAGCAATGTGTTGGATTCTTAACTGCCCTCTGGGCAATTAGGGATGGGCAGTAAATGCTGCCTAGCCAGCGATGCCCTCATCCTGTTAACAAATAAAGGAAAAAAGGAAAAAAAAGTTAACCCTGTTTCTCACTGTTTTGTGTGCACGCTGCTTGATGTGCTGGCTTCCATCAGCACTTCTTGAATTACATATCTCCAGCATCCACAGGGTTAGGCTTTTGTATTATGATGATATTGCCCTGTACAGAAATTGGCTATTGTGTTAGAAACACACAAATCAGGTCACTGGGTGTGAAGTGCTTCGATGTATCCTATGGTTGTGGAAGTTGGGCTGATTGCATTGAGACAGCAGTTGGATAAAATTGCTTTTACAGAGGGAAGACTTGATCATTGCAGACTGTGAAGATATTTCACATGAACGCCACACCTTGAGCACAGCAGTCCAGGTTCAAGGATGAAGTCTGGAACATGTCCGGAAGTGATGAGGGTCGATTGAGAGAAACGGTTTTCTCTTCAGCCCAAATACTAGTGTCTAGATCTTTGCAGTGAAGTCAGAATATTGTAGACTGATGGCACAGAAAGCAGTTATACAACGCAGCTCATTGGCAGCAGTTGTAAAAGACCTGTCCCAGCCAAACTGATTTCAAGAACTTGATGTGAAGGTTTGTAAGTTAAGACATTATGTCTGAATCAGATCCTTGTTTCGGCCTGATCTCGATGAACAGGAGGGTGGGTACAAGGGGCTTCATTTTGTATCCATTGTCCACTTCTGTTTGAGGAGAGAATGTAATCTGACTGCAGGGAGCTGTATCCATCTCAGAGTTCTTCAGTAATGCACTCAGTGCAGGTACCCGTGGATTGTGGCGATGACTTCTCAACCTCCTGAACAGCTTTTGTGCATTCATTTCACCCTGGAGTCCACTCACTTGTCAATCCAGTCAGGCTGAGATAACAAGGTGTGGAGCTGGATGAACACAGCAGGCCAAGCAGCAGCAGAGGACCAGGAAAGCTGATGTTTTGGGCCTAGACCCTTCTTCAGACCCTTTCTTCTTCTTTTTCTGAAGAAGGGTCTCAGCCTGAAACGTCAGCTTTCCTGCTCCTCTGATACTGCTTGGCCTGGCATATTTCTACCTTTTTCTCCAGGATAGATGTCAGGGAAACTAGTCTCGTCGATTTAATGCCACTCGGCTGCTGGAGACTGAAAGGTTACAATTTTTCTCTCTTCACTTTGAAACAAAGTCTTCTTACAGTCTTAAGCCTGTCAGTGATCCAGTGTGATTTGCTGCAGGATGGACTTGAGCTTTTTGAAGAGTCTGTGCTGCTTCCATTGCTGAGAGGAGAATTGTCCACCTCCAGTCAGCACCCAGATGATAAAAGTAAAATACTCTGAATGCTGGAAATCTGCAACAAAAGTGGAATGTGCTGAAGACATTCAGCAAATCTGGCAGAATCCATCAGAGAGGAACCGAATTCGCATTTCCAGTCCAATATGACTCCGCCTCTGAACAGAAACATTCTGACTTAAGGCGTTAACTCTGTTTTTCTCTTTCCACAGATGCTGCCAGATGTGCTGAGTTTCTCCAGTGCATTGTGCTTTTGTATCAGATTTCCAGCATCTTGGCCTTTTTGAGTTCAGTCTTCCACCCTGCTGCTTCAGAAGCTCCGTAACTGTTCTCAGGGAAACACTCAACAACGTCCTGAGCGATCATGTTGGGAGACATTTGTTCACACGAAGCGTTGTGCAAATTTGGAACTCTCTGTCCTTCCACGATAGCTGCTGAGGCCATGGGTCACTTGATGATTCCAAAAGTATGCTTATTCATCCACATGTGAAGATTGATGGAACCAAGTTGACCAGATGGACTTGAGGTGTAGATGCTGTTAACTATGCAGCAGGCTTGAAGGGCTGAGTGTGATCTGGTACCTCTATTCCCTGGGTATCTGACAGCTAAACCAGAGGCTGTCAGCTTCTGGCCTCTGTTTACTTGTGGATATGGATGCCATGCTTTGGCATTTTACCTCCATGAAGCCTGCACCAGTAAGATGGTTCCCAGACAGAAATGATAGGCACTGAGCTGTGTGGAGGGGAACCTCTGGATCGAAAAGGTGCCCAAAGAACTAGCTCTGGAGGAGGCTCCTGAAGAAGAAAAGAGGGATGGAGAGAATCTTAGGGATGCCAAATGAATGAAGCCCATGTTTCATTCTTAGCAAATATGTTTTAGTCTCTCACCCATTGTCATTGATGTGTTCGGTCAGCACTTTATGCTTGAACAAAATTATCATTGTTACTTTTTTCACAGGGACAAGAGTGTGTCGTAACAGTGAATTTGACGTACCATATGACCTTTTGAGCCCTTGTCTTGTGCTGCAGTAGGCGCTGCTCCAGGGCAAGGAGAAAGTCTGGCTCAGATAGTTCAGTGGCTGTGGTGACTGCAGCATTCAGCAGTGACAGAGCAGAGTAAGACACAGACACGTGGTCCTTTGTGTTGTCAGTATCATGTTTAAGCGACCAGCCGTGTTCAGCTGGCTGGCAGTACTAGCTTCAGTGCTGAGTGACTTGCTCAAATGGGAGAGAAAAGAAATCTGCTGTTCATTCACTTGTTAAACTTTGAATGCAAAGGCCACGCTGAGGTATTTGAATTGTTTCACTGACGGGTTTCTGTTCTTTGAAACCCGTTTTCTTACTTTGTCAGCATTTGTGTTAACATGACCCTATTTGCATGTGAACATGAGGTCCCTGGCATTGCAGGTTGCTGGCTGCAAGTCTGTACAATTGCCCTTGATAAAACTCTGAATGGCTGGCAGGCTGTGTTCATTTTAATAGTTGCAAAGTGCATGCAAATGCACAGTGTGCATAATGCTTGTTGTGATATGGTGAAAGAAGACTTTATTCCATATTAATTGGAATTTGAAGCATGTTGTAATTCACATGCTGCCCCATGATCTCCCGTGCATAATCGCTGCTCGGGTCAGCGTTTCTGAGAATTGAGGCTGGAGTTTGAACTGCACTCCATCCATGCTGAAAAGCAACAAAATAATGGGACTTTCTCTTCAGGACAGCTTCCATCTTTTGAGAAGTACCATTGTCTCCTGTTTTGATGCAGGTTATAGAGTTGTAACAGCACAGGAACAGACCCTTCGGTCCAACCAGTCCATGCCAAACATAATCCCAAACTAATCTAGCCCCACTCGCTTGCTCCAGGCCCATATCCCTCCAAACCTTTGCTGTTCATGTACTTATCCAAATGTTTTTTAAATGCTGCAATCGCACCTACATCCACCACTCCCTCAGGAAGTTCATTTTACACACTAACCACTCTATTTTTAAAAAAATTGCCCCTCTTGACTTCTTAAAATCTTTGTCTTATCAGCTTAAACATCTATCTCCTAGTCTAGAAATTCCCCCACCCTAGGGAAAAGACACCTTGTCACTTACCCTATCCCTCACCATTTTATAAACTTCTGTCAGGTCACCTCTCAACCTGCTGTGCCGCAGTGGGGAAAAATGTCTCAATCTATCCAGCCTGTCTTCATCACACAAACCCTCCATTCATGGCAACATTCTGGGCAACCAGAATTGGACAGAGTGTTCCAGAAGAGTCCTCACCAATGTCCTGCACAACAGCAATATGATTTCTAGACTTCTGTTTTCAACGGACTGATCAATGAAGGCAAGCATGCCAAATGCCTTTTTAACCATCCTGTCTTCAAAGAATTGCATACCTGAACCCAGGTTCTAGAAAGCCAGCACTGAGAGGGAGATTGCAACATCTCTTTCTCTGGGCTGCAGATTTGAAGATGCTGGACAGTGATTGTTGATCTGAACCTGTCCCAGAGCTTCCTTTCCACACATTGCTTTGAGACCATTAGTTTACTTTGGAGTCATGTTGCTGCTGTCTGTGAAATCAGACATTCAGCTGAGGTCTCAGCAGCTCTTGCAGGTGGATCAAATAGCAACACTGCCTGTCCTGGATAATATTTATCCCTGATGTGGTATCGTAGAAGTTGGCTACCCGGTCATACCTTGCTTTACAGAAATTGTCTTTGTCTTTGTCTTTGTCTTTTTTTTTCTAGATGGCAGTATTGATGTAACACTATTACTAAAGCACTTTGGAGCGTGTGAAAGTTGTGCTGAAAATGCAAGCCTAGCCATTCCCCACCCCCTGCCCAACCAACCCTTCAGTGAAAGGTCATTGCCGATGATATCACATTGTCCCGTCTCTCCCTTTTCATGTAGCAGACTGTGCAAGAGTTGTTCATCACAGCTCCATAAAGCCACATATACCAATGGGAAAGATGGAACGTGGGAGACCAGGAGCTATCAGTTTGTGTTTATACCAGACAAAGTGCTGGAGAAACTCAACAGTTCTGGCAGCATCTGTGGAGAGAGGAATAGGGTTTTGGTTATTAGTTTGGTATGATTCTTCATTGGAACTGTAGGCCCAGGGGCTATCACTGTGATTTTGCACCAGTCTAACCAAATGGAATAACTGGTGTCTTGGTTCAGCTTTATAGTTCGCTGCCAATGGGATTTCAGTCTGAGAAGGTTTCTTTTGTTCAGGGAAGGGCAAGATCACAGTTGATGGAAAATGGATTGGTGCCTCTCTGATGTGGGCATGGTCAAGGGAATGTGTTGGCCATGTCATGTCCTGATCCTAATCCTAATCTCATTGTCACTCTCTGGAGTCAGATAAACGAAGCCAAAGAAGCTGGAGTAATACTGTTTTAAACGAAATGGCAGGTACATTATGTCCTCTGGTGTGGTGCGCACTTCAAATCCAGCATCTTCTTCCCACTGAGACATTGTGCTTCGTGACTTAACAAAAGAAGACAGCAATGCCAGGAAATGCTGGAAATCATCTTCCAGTCAGGCAGCATCTGGAGAAGGAAACAGAGCTAGTATTGCTGATCTGTGACCCTTCACCTTCCAATTCTGTATTTAAAACAAGCCCTCAAAATTCCATTATAAGAATTAATCTTGTATTTCTCTTGTTTTTGCTTTCTGTTATGTGTACTTCCATTCACACCTTATTGGGACACAACCCAGCTTCCTGATGTCTCCCCTTCCGGCCCTACCTGAAATCTTACCTCGTGTTGTTTTTGCACCCACTGAAAATATTTCCCTGGTTATGATTACTTGCTCCATAGATGCTGCCAGATCTGCTGATGATTTCTGTTTTAATTTTGGGTCTCCAGCTTGATGTAATAGTTATTAATCTAGCTCCTGTTAGACTCCCTGTCAATTCTCACACATCAATAAAGTTCTCATAGTCTGTTGTATGGGATAACCCACTGATTGCAACAAGACAAGAGTGAGGATATGTTCTCAAGCTTTCTGTTAGTCCATCAAAACTCAAGATGAACTTATGCTGTGATCTGTTCACAAACCAGAGTTGGTTCTCCTGTGGTCACTACTTGCTGTGGAATAATTGAGCTGACAAAAGCTACTCACTTTAGCCTTTGCTCCCCCTGTTCCTGGGGGAGACGGAGGCAACAGGAACTAATGGGAGGGCCACTGAGGGACAAATTCATTGAAATAAAGTTGAAAATGCTGAAGGAAGGTCCATCTGCCTTCGAAAGAGTAAAGAGAACCTTGTGATGAGTTGGCTGGCGATGTTTTAACAGAGTTCATGTTCGTGGCTGAATGTTAAGCCCTCAGAAATTGTCTGAGCTGCTGTGCTGTTTCCAGAGCTTGGAGTTCACTGAGGCAGCATTCCTCGATTTGGTGGTTTCTACTTCAGCAAAAGCGGTTTTCATTTGCCAGTGGGTACTTGATGAGGTGCTGTTGATTGTATTGCAGTATTGGATGCCCTCATGAAGGAGCGATGTCAAGCATTGCAGGCAGTACAAAAGTGGTCTCTTAGACTGATACCTGGAATTAAAGGGCTCTCTTAGAATGGAAGATTCGACAGTTGGGCTTGTTTCCATGAGAGGTTAGAAAGTGAGGAGTGACTGGATTGAAGTCTGTAAGATCATGAGTGGCCTTGACGAGGGGAATACGGAAATCATGTTTCCCTTTGAAGTGAGTCCAGAACAAAGGGACGCTGTTTCAAAATTAAGGGTTGCCACTTTGGGACAAATGAGAAAATTTGAGAATTGTGACTGTGGTGCTCCCTGCCTCAGGAGGTAGGCTCATTGAATATTTTCAGGCAGAGGTGGATGGATTTTTGTTCGGCAAAAGGAGTCAGAGGCCATTGGGAGTCCATGAAAAGGCGCAGTATGAAGTAAAGCGGATGGTCCTGTTGAATGGCAGAACAGGCTCGAAGGCTGAGTCCACTACATCTGCTCCAAAGTTGTGTGGTCACCTGAGCACCATAAACAAGAGTAATTATTCCTCCCACTTGCTAATTGACTTGTTGAACTGGCTAGGCACTCTGCAAAATGCTGACATGGCTTTGATAAGTTGAATGGCTTCCTCCTGTGCTGTCAGGACTGCGATCTCCCACTTAGTCTGCCTGAGCAAATTGTGGAGAGTGGCATGGATGTGAATAACAGGTGTATGAGACAATTAGAAAGTGCTTTTTGGCTGTACATCCTTTCTCCTTTGTGCTCAAAGCTGACTGAGCGAACCTGAACATTAGACATGCTGAGTTTGGGCCGATTAGAAAAAGGCATTGCCTGTCCCAAATGGACCTGGAAGTGAAGTGTTCCTTCGAAGGCCTAATTGCAGTGTGTTGATGGGTCAGTTCAGGTCTGTTCAGCCCAAGCAAGATACTTTTCCCAAAGGCCTGAACAGAGCCTCAAGACCCGACTGTACTTGATTAGTGAGTGTTGCGTCAAATGGAGTCAAACAATAATAGGTATGTAGATAATGGAAATAAATGTTTGCAGCTGCCATCAGGTTATTGATAAATTGATGAGCTCTTTCCTGAACAGATGACAAGTTTGAGTTCAACGAATTTTTGTTTTGGTTGTGAGATGGTTAGCGCAAGATCTTGGAGGTAAGGTAAGGTAAATGTGTCCAAAAATTGAAAATATTCTGCTTCCAAAAAGCAATTGGTGCCCAGGTTTTTGAATAAAGGAATCCTGACCTGTAATTGGCATTGCAAGAAATCTGAACTAGGTTCCCGTACTCCATGTACCTGTATACACAGTACAAAGTGATGCAGGACAGAAGGAGAGAGCAATTTCTGCATGCCTCTGCTACTTCCCAATAGCTGAGGAAGCTCCTGACACTCACTCATGGCTCATACATGAAGAAGAGCCAGAAGGTAAGGGCTGCTGGTTTGGAAGCACTATGAGGAAATGTGAGCAAAGCTCAGTTTGGAGTGTGTCCACCTCTGGGTTCAAATCCAAATCGAGCTTGAGCACAAATCCACTCTGCCACTGCATTGTGCAGTACTGAGAGAGCACAGTACTGTCGGAGGTGTCAGTTTTCACATGAGACATTACACTGAGGCCCTCTCTGCCTGCGGCAGGGGTTCTGAAAAACCCAGTGACACAATTCTGAATGCAAGCAGGAGTGTTCTCCCTGGTAATCTAAAATTTATCCCTCAGTCAACATCACTAAAAGCACATTCTCTGGTTATTTTGACATTGCTTCCAACATTAAAACCGTGGCCTCTCTTCAAAAAGTACTCTTAAATCTAAACTGATTAGAGATATTAGATGGTCATGAAATATACTTTATAAATTGAAAATGCTTCTGTTGAAGCAAAATGTGTCCTTGCTTCTGGTTGTCACATTGCAGAACATTGGCTGTACTTTGCTAACCATGAACAGGGCAGCGTAATTAAAACAATGCTTCAGTTGGACAATGCACAAGAATTGAGTAATGAGAAGAATCTTTTCTTTGTCTGTACATGATCTTGTAATCCCAGCTAATAGTAATTCTCGCCAAGTTTCGTCCCAGCATGGCACCTGGCTTGATAGATCATATATTTAATTTTTGCAGTTGGTTACCATGGTTGTTAGTCACTGAAAGATATTCATGCAAGATGTTGTCAAACAACACAACATAGTTTTCTTTTCTTTTTGGTGAAATGAACTTCGCAAACAAAGCTTGTTTCATATATGTGGAAATCAGTCGGAAAGATCTTAACACAACCAGCAGAAGCTCTCCTCTCTTAGAAAGTCCAACGACTCTCACGCTTCATCTAGCGTGACTGGTTCTCCTGAATTGGAAGTATGATTCTTCATTTTTAATTGATCGTGGGGCCAGCATTTATTGTCATTTCCAGGATAACAAAGTGTGGAGCTGGATGAACACAGCAGGCCAAGCAGATCTGTGGAGCAGGAAAGCTGATGTTTCAGGTCGAGACCCTTACTCAGAAATGGGGGAGGGGAGGTGGGTTCTGAAATAAATAATAAGAGGTGATCAAAGATGGAGAGAGGAGAAGATAGGTGGAAAGGAGACAGACAGGTCAAAGAGGCGGGGATGGAGCCAGTAAAGGTGAGTGTAGGTAGGGAGGAGAGGTCAGTCCAGGGAGGACGGACAGGTCAAGGGGGGCGGGATGAGGTTAGTAGATAGGAAATGGGGGTGTGGCTTGAGGTGGGAGGAAAAACAGGTTAGGGAGGTGCAGACAAGCTGGGCTGGTTTTGGATGCGGTTGGGAGAGGGGGAGATTTTGAAGCTTGTGAAATCCACATTGACACCATTAGGCTGCAGCGTTCCCAAGCGGAATATGAGTTGCTGTTCCTGCAACCTTCGGGTGGCATCGTTGTGGCACTGCAGGAGGCCCAGGATGGACATGTCATCTGAGGAATAGGAGGGGGAGTTGAAATGGTTTGCGACTGGGAGGTGCAGTTGCTTATTGCGAACCGAGCGTAGGTGTTCCGCAAAGCGGTCCCCAAGCCTCCGCTTGGTTTCCCTGATTGTAGAGGAGGCCATAACGGGAACAGTGGATACAATATACCACATTGGCAGATGTTCAGGTGAACATCTGCTTGATGTGGAACGTCTCCTTGGGGCCTGGTATGGGGGTGAGGGAAGAGGTGTGGGGGCAGGTGTAGCACTTCCTGTGGTCGCAGGGAAAAATGCTGGCGTGGTGGGGCTGGAGGCGAGTGTGGAGCAGATGAGGGAGTCATGGAGGGAGTGGTCCGTCTGGAAAGCAGACAAGGGTGTGGAGGGAAAAATGTCTTTGGTGGGATTGGATTGCAGATGGCGGAAGTGTTGGAGGATGGTGGGGTTGATACGTGAGGATGAAGGGGATTCTCTTTTGGTTGTTATTGTGGGGATGGGGTGAGAGGGATGAGTTGCGGGAAATGGGGAGACATGGTCGGTGGGGGCGGTTCTCAACCACTGCTGGGGTAAAGTTGCGGTCCTTGAAGAATGAGGACATCTGAGATGTCTGGGAGTGGAATGCTCATCCTGGGAGCAGATGCAGTGGAGGCAAAGGAATTGGGAATAGGGGATGGCATTTTTGCAGGAAGGTGGGTGGGAGAAGGTGTATTCTAGGTAGCTGTGGGAGTCAGTGGGCTTGAAATGGATATCGGTTTCTAGGTGGCTACCCGAGATGGAGACAGAGAGGTCCAAGAAGGTGAGGGATGTGTTGGAGATGGCCCAGGTGAACGTAAGGTTGGAGTGGAAGGTGTTGGTGAAGTGGATGAACTGTTTGAGCTCCTCGTGGGAGCACAAGGCAACACCGGTACAGTCATCAACGTTACGGAGGAAGAGGTGGAGTTTAGGGCCAGTGTCGGCACAGAAGAGGGATTGTTCCACATAACCTACAAAGAGGCAGGCATAGCTTGGGCTCATGCGGGTACCCTTGGACATCCCCTTTGTAGAAAGTGGGAGGAATTGGAAGAGAAGTTGTTGAGGGTGTGGACGAGTTCAGCTAAGTGGATGAGGGTGTCGGTAGAGGGGGACTGGTTAGGCCTGCGGGACAGGAAGAAGCAGAGGGCCTTTAGGCCATCTGCATGGGGAATGCAGCTGTATAGGGACTGGACGTCCATTGTAAAAATGAGGCGTTGGGGACCGGGGAGTTGAAAGTCCTGGAGGAGGTGGAGGGCGTGGGTGATGCCACGGATGTAGGTTGGGAGTTCTTGGACCAAGGGGGAGAAAATGGAGTCGAGATAGGTGGCGATGAGTTCGGTGGGGCAGGAGCAGGTGGAGACAATGGGTCAAACCAGGAAAGACAGGTTTGTGGATTTTGGGAATGAGTTAGAAGCAGACCATGTGGGGTTGGGGAATAATGAGGTTACAGGCTGTGGGTGGGGGATCACCTGAGATGATGGGGTTGTGGATGGTTTGGGAGATGATAGTTTGGTGCTCGGGGGTGGGGTCACGATCAAGGGGGCGGTTGGATGAGGTGTCGGAGAGTCGGCGTCTGGCCCAAGTGATGTGGAGGTCATGCGCTTCTCTCGTCCACCGGTTTTACGTTGAGGTTGGGATTGGAGCGGAGGGCTGCCCGTTCTGCGGGGGAGAGGTTGGAGTGGGCGAAAGGGGTGGAGAGGTGAGGCGATTGATGTCTCGACGGCAGTTGGAGATGAAGAGGTCGAGAGAGGGCAGCAGGCCTTGAGGTTGTGCCCAGAAGGAGGGCTTATGTTGGAGGTGGGAGAAGGGCTCGGTAGAGGGAGGGTTAGGCTCATGGTTAAAGAAGTAAGCGTGGAGGCGAAGACGGTGGAAAAACTGCTTCCATGTTGCCCTTCAGAAGAGGTGATGAGATACCACTACAGTCCACTCAGTGTAACTATACCCACAATATTGTTAGTGAGGAAGTTTCCAGGATTTTTTCCAGTGAAGAAATGGAGACGTATTTCCAAGTTAGCACAGAGCGTGCGTTTGAGCAGAACTTTCCAATGAAGGTTTCCTCCCCCCCCCCCCATGTATGTGCTACCCTTGTGCCGCTGGATATTCAATAATGTGGCTTTGGGAGGTGTTGTTGAAGGGGCCTTTGTGAGTTACGGCAGTGCTTCTTGCAGGTAATATGCACTGCTGCTGCTGAGTGTCGGTGGTGGATGGAGTGAATGTGAGAGGATACGGTCCTTGATTGGCGTCACATCCACAAATGTTCACTTGCTCAACCATCAATGCACGGTTGCAACCTTGTGAAGCATCTACAAAATGCATTGTAGCAACTGCCCCAAGGTCGATACTTGGGAACACCACATTTGGAAGTTTGGAAATTGTTCTTTGTTCTGAACTGAACTCGGAAGTTGTAAGCTAATTGACTTCCTGGTCTCTTTCAAGATGAGCAGTAGGAACATTGCATCCATTCATACTGCAGGGATCCTTCCAGGGCACAACGCAGTCCTGTACTTTCTTGGAATTGATTTGCTTAGGTCACAATTGCAAATTGCTTTCTGACCAGCGTGAATTTTAAGAAATCCTTTGCAGAGCTACCCCATATACATTTGCCATTATTTTAAAATCCACATCCCCAAGCTATCATGTGTAATTTTACACTTTCATCATAAAGGCACCTTTGAAAATTAGTTTTGGACCACCGTCTTTTGCAGGTAGAGGATCCCTTGGTGTGCCTGTGAGTTATTGTAAACAGAACTGCCCTGGTGAATCCAGTCACATTGCAGCTGAGATGTCAAGTGCCTTGATGATTAAAGGTACTTAAAAGTAAAAATTCAAGATCAAAATAATCACTTGGAGAACCCTTTTCTTCCTCCAGCCCACGATTAACTCTTTCCTTATTCATGGTGTTATTTTTGACAATGACTCATCCACATCCACATCCTCCTCTTCCTACTTTCTCTGTATCTGCCCTTTTTGCACTCAAGCCAACTATTCTGAAAATCACTTTCTGTTGGCTAAACAACCTATTTCTTCTCAGCTGTTCAACTGATACTTTTGAGTAAAACAAAAAATCATGATGAGAATGATGAAAATAACCCTTTTCAGTAATGTTCTTGTCTTGCCCAGCTAGATGAAGTCATATTTGTCCCTGCTTTGTGAAAATCAGTTACCTTTTGATGAAGTGAGGCGTGCATTTTGACCAGGGTTTGATGTCGCTGCACAGGGTCTTCCTGTAATGAGCTCTAATCATGACTTCTGAGAGGACACTGATTTTGCCCGCCTCCAAGATCACATTCCACAAAACATTGAGCAGTTTGTAAAAGTTTATGACATTTTCTAACTTGACAGAAAAGCAAAACTAATTTGCACACAGAAAAGGTTATTTCATTTCTGATAATTAGATTATGTTTTTAGAATCAGTTTGCTTTGAAAAATGGAAGAAACTGATTTGGCTTTGTTTAATGTACGTTCCTTGTGAGTAGCCATTTAAAACTTTGAACTGGCAGGAGTCCTGCAACTGTACCAGTGGAGTGAGCTGGCACAGATGTTGTGGGTGGGATGTACAACTGCTGTAACCATTCAGTGAGTGTTGCCTTTCCTTTGGCAAATCTTTTCTACTTGTTCTGATGTCAGCTAGCTTTGCGTGCAGATCAGTGCATCTTCTCTGCTTTGTGGTATTTGCCTGTTATTTCAGAAATAGTTGCCTCTGAGGACCAGTGTTCGAATGGAAAGGTGTATTTTTTTCAGCTATACCATGCCTGGGAATCTCGACTGATAGTCATACAGCACAGAATCAGACCCTTTGGTCTGACCAGTCCAGGCTGACCATAATCCCAAATGAAACAAGTCCCGACCACCTACGATTGAACGTTTCCTATTCAGAAACTTACCCAAATGTCACTGGAATGTTGTAATTGTACCTGCACCATCACTTCCTCTGGAAGTTTATTCCACGTACAAATCACACTCTATGAAAATAAACAAATCATGTCTTTTTTAAAAAAATCTTCCTCCTCTCACCTGAAAAATATGGCTCCACATCTTGAAATACCCCACCTGAGGGAGAAGACACTTGACATTCACTTTATCTGTATTCAGCCCAGTGATTCCCTTCCCCTGCCACATTGTCAGATGTCATTCGTTGCTGATGCTTTGGGAGAAGTTTCAGAGGTGGAACTGTTCTCTGGCTAAGGTGCAAAGCTGTGTTCAGTTCACTGACTTGATAGTTTTAATGCTACCCCTCCTGTTCTCTTGCAGCAGGCCTCCCCAGTACATTTCAGCCTCCATTTGCAGCCAGCTTGCCGTGGGATATTGGTGACCCAAATCTAACCAGTTCTTCACCCATCCTCCTGTTGTGAGAGAGAGCCATGAAATGAGAAAAGAAAGTGTGTCTTCCCCTCGTTTCACAGCAAATGACCGGCCTTGATTAAAACTGGAGATTTTAGTCAGCACCGTCTCTCTGCTCTTTCCTCATCTTTGCAGCTTCTTATGCTGGCGTATTGAAAAATGAAAATTGACCGGACTCTCCTGCTTCTCGTCACCCCACCCCAGCCAAAAAAAAAAGCTCTTTTGGGGACCTGCAGACTTGAGTGCACATCACAGAAGATAGTGGAGAGTCTGGCTTACCTGCTTCCAAACGCCATGGGCTCCGTATGTGTTTGTGTATCCTGTGTTCGTTACTTATCTTTTGTCACAGTATGGGGAGACATCTAGTGTGTGCAGTCAGTATGTTGGAAAAGCAAGGTATTGCGTTCACACAGAAATTTATGACATTGTCTCTTAACATTTTATATCAGCTCACAATCAATGTATTTTTAATGATTTTAAAGCATAGATAATAAAATTTTATATATCAAGAAAGGGCGTAACGTTGGCTCAGTGGTTAGCATTGCATCCTCACAGCACCAGGGACCCGGGTTTGATTCCGGCCTTGGGCGACTGTCTGTGTGGGGTTTGCGCATTCTCCCCGTGTCTGCGTGGGTTTCCTCCGGGTGCTTCGGTTTCCTCCCACGTTCCCAGGATGTGCAGGGCAGGTGGATTGGCCATGTTAAATTGCCCGTGGTATTCAGGGGTGTATGGGTCATAGGGGGATAGGTCTGGATGGGATATATCAAGGGGCAGTGTGGACTTGTTGGGCCGAAGGGCCTGTTTCCACACTGCAGGGAATCTAATCTTTTAAAAAAAAAGCATCTCTGTGCACAAAGAACGGTCAAATCTTGTACTTGTGTTTTACAGGATTCCTTTCAAGATTGGTCAGCCTAAGAAACAGATTGTGCCGAAGACAGTAAGTACAAGATTTCACAGTCGAGCAATGCTTTTCTTCCTCTCACAGTCGGCTACATTCTTCATCATTTTTCTTAGATTGGATAGGGTTGTTGAATATTTTGATGCCACATATTAGTAGAAAGCAACCTGAAATTGAAAAGTACTCTTTCTGTCCAAAGTCTGTATCGTGTAAATCGACACCCCAAGAACTGTCTGCAAAAAGAACAGGGAGATGAACAATGTTTCATGTCACGTTGTGTGTTTCCAATCAGATTTCTAACAAATGCTCATGGTCTGAGGAATACAGAAATCTGGAACCTGATGCTGAGAAGATGACCTGTCACTGCCTTGGGGCAAACTTCCTCCATTGACTTTACATTCAAATTAAGCTTGCCAAAGCTTGTTGCCCCCCCCCCATTAAGTTCTTTTTTTTAATTAATGTATACCTTCATTCTTCCTCTAACCCTCTCTTTCCGCTTGTTGATTTGTTCTTAAAATCAATGTTCTGACACCCGCTTTGGGCGTGGTGCTGCTCATGACTGCTGTCAGACCAGCTATCCGAATTTTGTGAGACACGGAATTCCGGTCTCGGATGATCCGCAGAGGGCATTGCGATGTTTGGGACTTCACCTCGCAGGCCACAAGCCCTGGGAAATCGTTCCTTCCAGCAAACTGCTGTGCGTTGTGCCCAGCTCCCCCTCTCCACATTCCGGAGAAGTCAGTCAGTCATTTAATTGTGGCATGTTGCTGGCCTGAAGCCTGAAACTTGTGAGCGCTGTTCCTTCATCAAACAGCAGTAAACTCTGACCTGTGGCTGGGGTTATATCACAATTAGACTTTGTGGCATTTGGGCACACAACTGTATCATGAAGGCTGAATGATGCATTGTGTATTATGTGGTACGGTGCCCTTGTAATATTCCCGGACAATCAAAGCGCACCAAATTGTCCCTTAACTATTTGTTGTGAGCATTTGATTTGCTCCGATATTTTTCATGTTATCCTACCTTATTCTTGAATATGAAACGCTGTCCTTGCCCAAGCCATTGGTTCAGACTTGTGCCTGCATGTAGGTACTCCTGCAGGGTGAATGGGCACAGTTCCCTCTTGCACCTTGGCCATGTTTCTGTGTCACCTCTTCTCCTTCTGACCTTGGCTGCGCTCCATAATGCTGTGGATCGCGTCAGGTTCAAGGCAGTCTAGCCTTGTGTTTGACGGACTTGACCCAAGAGCCAGATCGCTCAGATTTTAGTGTTGAAACTGGTTTCCACATTGCCCTCCTCATTTGCTTTCTGGGCATTTCAGCACTGGTATTACAAGAAGTGACAATGTACCTAGATAAGATCATCAAAAAATGAAATCTTGAGGACTGAGATTGAGCACTATTGGATAAGGTTTGTGAAGTAGAGCAGTTGGGTTAAGTTGCCGTCCAATCAGGAATGTATTACATTCCGAGATCTGTGATTTCCATCTTAAAGTAAGCATTTTGAAACACAAGAAAAAGTACCAAATTGACATGCAAGGGCTGTCATGTTGTTTGTATCAGGTGAGACTGGTCAGGTTGGAGCTTCTGTCTCTTGAGATGAGAAGGCTGAGGGGTCACCTTAATGGAATTCTTCAGAATTATGAAAGGATAGGAGTGGAAAGGGCATTCCCACTTTGAAGTGATGTGCTAGACGTGAGCTGATCGCTGAAGTAACTGCACAGAGGCAGGTGTTCAGTCAGCACCACACTCTCTTTACTCACATGTGGCCAGCCAGCTCGGTGTGAATCTCCTGTTTATATTGGTCAAGCAGGGCTCCCTGAATGGCCCAGCTTCACAAAGATCTCAGAGTCAATAAGATCCACCTGGCTCCAGTCACTGCTGTAGAAATCCAGTTGTAAATTGAGGAGAAAGTTCTTCAGCCACAGAAGGGTAAGAATATGAACATCACCACCTCCCGAGAGTGCTTGTGGTGAATCATGTTGATGGAGAAGTGAGATAAATGAAGGTAAGCAAAGGGACATTGATCATTGTGAGGAGGCTCATGTTGAGCATAAACACCAGCAAAGATAATGGGGTGAATGATCTTTGACCAATAAAATTCCATGTGACAAATTAAACGTGGGTTACCTTTGAAAGAAGCAGGAAATTGTGGATCAGTTACTGAAGACTATCACCACGTTTGTCATTCTGAAAGTTTGCCCTGTCACTGGGCTTCTTGTTCAATAGCCTATTATTTATCTTCAAAAAGTAATAATATGTGATGCTGAGTGTGTGAATTGCCTGGCAATACCTGTGTGCTTACGTTGATAGGTATGAACAACCTTGTCTTTTTTAGGCTAAATTCCCATCTGCTTTATTTTAGAAACTACACGGGGGACCAAAAAGCTAAATATTTAAAAGAAAACACACACATATCTTGAGTTTATACAGAAACCAGTTGCGTTGGCGTCAGTTTTAAGGAGCAGCTGTGCTGTTGAGGCAACCCCTTTCCCATTGTACCTCAATACATCTCCTCCACTGTGTGATGAATCACAGTCTGGAAAGGAGCTCTATATTGATGCAAATGGTGGTTTAAATAGCTGCTTGAAGACTATCTCTTGGTAAAATACTGGCCTTCGTTGATAATTGCCTGTGAGTCACTCTGTGTGAACACTTAGTGTTCTGAAGCAGAGCAGAGGTTCAAATTTCATTTTGGATTTGCATGATGACCTCTGTTTCACCCAAACAAATGACAGCATGTTCCTTCGTGGTATCATGGCTGAACACTTCTGGTAAAAAACACAAAATTTTAAAAATTCCAACTTGAACATCCTTCCCTTGACTTCGCGTCTCCCCCCCCCCTCCCCCCCGGCCATAAAAGAGAATGAAGAATCTGGGAATTTCAGGCCCAATCTGTCGATGTGGAGCTGACTGTTGAGAAGGGAGATGAGGGCATTTTGCCTTGATCTAAGGGCTATGTATCTTTGGAACGCTGCAGCCTAGAGGTGGCTGGGTGTATTCAAGGCTGGTACGCTGGACCTTCAGGGAGTTATTGAGGGATACAGGGAGAGTGCTGCAAAGTGGATTCAAGGCACAGCTTGAGCTGTGGTCAGACCGAGGGCTCGGGGAACTGAAATATTCACTGCCTGTCAAATTATGTTATCGTTAGGCTGGGTGGCTTTTCAAAAGACTGTTATTCTTGTATGGGATGCGTCACTGAAAAGGCCAGTGTTTGTTATCCATCTGTCATTAGCCTTGAATCGAATGTTTGCTCAGCCATCTCAGTACAGTTAAGAGTCAGCCAGTTTGCTGTGTCGTGGTGTATGAGGTTGGCCAGACTGGCCAAGAACTGCAGATCTCCATTCCTTAAGGAAGTTTGTCTATCGGGTAAGTTTTTATGAGAATCCCTGACAGTTTCATGGCCAGTATTGCAAAGACTGGCTTTCTACTCTACGGTTATTAATCGCATGTAAATTCCATTTGCCGCTGTAGTGGGATTTGAACCCATGATCACAGAGCATTGCTCGGTTACTGTGGATGGCTAGTCCAGTATGCCACTGTGACCTGGTGGTTTTTTCAAATGTTTCCGATGATACCTTTTGAGGTGGAATATGTGTATATTTGAAATGGGAAAGAATGATGAGGTTGTGAACTTTAATATTGTACAGTTTGAGGGAACAATGATTAGTGGGCCACATGTAACTGTACAACAGACCACCAGTGACAAGCGATGGGTTCCATTGAGAGCTAATTGTTGACTCCAGCATCAATTGTATTGGCTGTTTGATTCCATCACCTTCCCCTATCACATGAAAGCCCGAAGTTGACATATTTGTGAAGGTAGCAGACCATAAAGAATGGTTGCCTTGTACCTAGTGCACCCGCACGCAAAATGGAGGAGTTGTATAGCACTAAGCTGTCAGAGGTTGCATGTGTTCAGAAGAGTTTCACTGATGTTGATTGTGACACATTGAGCACCACAGCATTGTACTGTAGTCTGAACCAACCTCTGGTGTGTACCTTGCAAGTGTTATAGTTGTACAAACAGGTCTTGTTTGGCAGCCAACATAGCAGAGCACCACAGTATCATTAATATATTAAGATGTTCCCTGGGGCACATGTGGCCACTTTACTGAGCCACAATTACGTTTGCAATTGAATGTCGGCAGCAATGCTGTTTTGGGTGTGGTTGGAGTGTTAATTAATATTGATTGTCTCTGCAAATTTGGCAGCGTGCATTTAAACCAGCTTGTGTTCAGCAGTATTTCCTCAGAATTTTACGCGTGTGCGCTGGGATCCTGGAGTACTGTGGTAACTAGTTCACAAGCCTGCAAATGAAGCTCCCAGCCTGTCAGAAAATTGTGTTGTTTTCTTTTATTACTTTGCTGATGGCATTGTTTCCAAACATGTCTGAAAAATGTGAAAGAGTTCTTCATTATTCACTGGCCACCCTTGTCCCTTCACTGAACTCTCTACCATTGCAATGGATGATGCTAGTTGCCTTTCTAAGCCTTGAATACAGTTGTGTGAAAATTAAGGCTTGACCTGTGTGGGAAGTATGCATTATACCATCTGAAGCGAGATAGGATGAGAGACAAGCTGCAGATTGTGCTGTCGTCTATCCTGAAGTATTTAGTTATTGTGCGTCATTGTGGATTCTGTTAAGCGCTTCCCTCTATTTTGTCACATTTTCTCTTGTTGAACAAGTCAAGAATGAAACGACGTGCATTCAGGTTCACAATCTTGGGAGATAGTAGGAACTGCAGATGCTGGAGAATCTGAGGCGACAAGATTCAGGAGAAGGGTCTAGGCCCGAAGCATCAGCTTTCCTGCTCCTATGATGCTGCTTTGCCTGCTGTGTGTTCATCCAGTTCTACACCTTGTTCTCTCACAATCTTGGGATATCCTTTGTCATTTTACAGTTGGCGTCGTCACTGTTGTTTTGCAGAAGATGCGTCAGTTGATTCAAACAAAGCAAGTTCTCGCAGTCACTGATGTTGGTTAAGGAGTAGGAAAATATTGGCCAGCACCAAAGTCCCCTCAGAATCTTATATCTCTGTGCCTCCTGTTCAATTGAATGTGTAGGTAGTTCATTATTTTTTTGTTACAGGTTCAGCATGTGGCCACTTGCAAGGACACTTGACCTGGGTGGGAACCTGTAGGTTGCCGCACAGCTGTGTATAGCTTCAGTGAGACTACAGTGGGACTTGTTTTTCCACACTTGCAAGGGCATGGGGGCCTCAGTTTAACTTCTGATCTGGAAGTCAGTGTCGTGCATTTCTGCGAATGGAGGGAAATAAATTAAACATGAATCTGGAAATTGCTAGAGAAACTCAGCAGCTTTGGCAGCATCTGTGGGAATTAATCAGGGTAAACGATTCAAGTGCAGTCACTCTTCGTCAGAATCGTGATGCTGCCTGATCTGATGAGTTTCTGCAGCAATTTCTGTTCATGTTTCAGATCTACAGTTCTGTTTTATTTCTCGAAAATAATCCAGTTGTTTGTTTCTAAAGCAAGATTAAACAATATCCTTTTAAAATTTCTTGTAAATTGCAAAACCTAACAAAAAAACAGCTGGAGGAAGATTACCATTTCAGCAGTAGTGTACCTTAGGTCATTTTGTTCAGATATTTACAGGACCAACATGTTGTCATTGATAGCTCACATCCAGTCGATCTTGTTGAGTATATGTGTGGAAGAGTTTTTGCTTTTTTCCATCTTGCTGTGTGAAAATGCAGTGAAATTGCATTGACTTTGACATGGATTGTTTATTCTTGAAACTTTGTGCTGCTTTGTTCTTGATCACCGTTACACCCCGCCAAACCTCGGAGTGCTTTTGCCATCTCCACCACCTTGAGCCAGGCTTACATTGAGAAATAGTGGCACGCTAATCAGGATTGAAAGAAGGACCTTGCTTTCAGCAAAGCTCACAGAACTCTTTGTGGACTTTGAGAGAGTTTTGACCTGTTGTTGACGTTACTTTACACTTCCACTGCTGCTGTACTTAGGCTGTGAAGCAGTTTAGGATATTCCAAGGTAGTGAAAGATGTTGTCCATTTGCGTCCATTTCTGGGCGCCCTATTATAGGAAAGATGTGGATGCTTTGGAGAGGGTTCAGAGGAGGTTTACCAGGATGCTGCCTGGACTGGAGGGCTTATCTTATGAAGAGAGGTTGACTGAGCTCGGTCTCTTTTCATTGGAGAAAAGGAGGAGGAGAGGGGACCTAATTGAGGTATACAAGATAATGAGAGGCATAGATAGAGTTGATAGCCAGAGACTATTTCCCAGGGCAGAAATGGCTAGCACGAGGGGTCATAGTTTTAAGCTGGTTGGTGGAAAGTATAGAGGGGATGTCAGAGGCAGGTTCTTTATGCAGAGAGTTGTGAGAGCATGGAATGCGTTGCCAGCAGCAGTTGTGGAAGCAAGGTCATTGGGGTCATTTAAGAGACTGCTGGACATGTATATGGTCACAGAAATTTGAGGGTGCATACATGAGGATCAATGGTCGGCACAACATTGTGGGCTGAAGGGCCTGCTCTGTGCTGTACTGTTCTATGTTCTATGTTCTATGTTGTGTGAATTTTTCCTCTTTGTGATTCTGTGATGCTGTCAAATGCAACATCTAGTGAGTAGCTTTGAGCTCTGCTTGTTGAGTGATACAAGTTCTCTTCTTCCTTCTTCATAGGGTGTCAAGGATCTTCTGCATTGAAGCTTGAGAGCAGACAGACTGTAGTCTCATTGAAAAGGCAGCACTGACCTGAAATACCTTACTGGATGATGCACTTGAGTCCCTGGATTAGAGCAGTGCTATGCCTCTGTTCAACTCTCATCTGAAAGCCACAAGTGTTTGTCTAGTTTAAGCATTGGCAAAACCCATTCTGATTGTCACATGTGGATTCAAGTGATCAACGAGCTTGAGGATTGTTTGTATGAAAGTATGGTGTGGTTGTGAAATTGATGCTCCAGTATCAAACTGATTTCTACCCAAAATTTTCCATGAGCTAATAGACTGTTTAATACTGGCATGATAGGCTAATTGTGGAAATAATTCTTCGAGACACACCCATGGTTCGGTTATCAAAAAAAAATTGCTCCCAACTGCCCCTGCAAGTTTTATCAGGTAGCTGACGTATTGCCGTCTTGTTGGCTCCGATGCTAAAATGTCTGCATACCACAGAGATGCGAAGACAGGTAGTGGAGTCAGTTGGATTTGCAGCAAAACAGCCGTGTTCTGAACACTTGCATGCCCCGATTTCCTTTGTTGTGCTGTTGGTCAGTTGTTTCCATCTTTCTTGGTCCGAAGTTTGGGAATTCATTCCTCAAACCCCTCTGCTTTTTTTCTTCTCCCGTAAATCCCTCCTTCAAACGTGACTGTTTGTTTGATCAAGTTATGTTCTTGGCCAGCAATCCTAGCTTCAAAGTTGGATTTGATAAACGTTTGCCAAGTGCCTTAGGACATGTCACCACATGAAAGGTGTTACACAGCACCAGGAATTACCTCTAAAGGCACTTCACAGGAGCGTTCCGAGCTACAGGTTTGACACTAAGCCATGCAGGAGATATTGGGACAGATACCAAATGCTCAGCCAAACAAGTAGATGGAAGGCTGTGAGAAAAATAATCCTTCCTTCAAACAATTCCATCTGACCCCTGTTGTACAGGAACTGACAGTGGAGCATGGCTCACTGGCCTTGACCAAATTCCTATTTCTCACTGCATTGTCAGACCGTCAGAGCTTGATGCTTTCCTTTGCCAGTCTGTGTTTCTACACTGACTTCTCTACAGGTAATTCAGGGTCATTCTGATGCTGCCTTGCCAGCAGACCATGTGCTGATGGCTTCGCACTTGCTGGAGCTGCTCTGATTGTCTGCAGTGCTTGTTGCAATAAAGAACCACAGTAGAGACAAAGAGCATCTCTCACCCCGTGTTGCTGTCCCAATGAGATGAAAGCTGGTTCCAATTTTCCTTTTGATAATGCTTACTCTGTTGTTTCTGCAGTTTGTGATTATGATCAGTTTGCTCCTTTTCTGATTTTTAACATGCAGCAAGACTGGCCACCCTGTGCGAGCCACTGTTCGCTGCTTGTAGCACCATTGCAGAGTAGAATGGCAGGTCCCACTGTCTGTGTGTATCTCATTCTCAGCAGCTCGTTCTCAGACAGGCTGTGGGGGTGGCAGACAATCTCGGCCATTGATCCGTCACATGTCTGGGCTGGAGGACAATTGTTGCACTGCAGGTATCCAGTGATCGGGAGTGTTTCGTGGGAAGTGGTGGATTTTGGCATTTGAGGAGCAGAGGTTGTGTCTGAGAGAGTGCAGCTGAAATTTGCTTC
The DNA here is from genome assembly GCF_030684315.1 of Stegostoma tigrinum. Taxonomy (NCBI): domain Eukaryota; kingdom Metazoa; phylum Chordata; class Chondrichthyes; order Orectolobiformes; family Stegostomatidae; genus Stegostoma; species Stegostoma tigrinum. Next base: position 4,085,215 of record NC_081393.1, on the reverse strand, counting down.
CAGGGCAGAGCGGAGGGGAATGGCAGCAGTATGTTTGATACAAGGGAGTATGCATAATGATTTGTATCTACATAACTTTGGGTCCCATCTCACGTGGCAGCAACAATAACTCCTGGATCTGGTAGTCCCTTGCATTATGGGGGTGTAGCACTGTTGTTGCCCTGCTGGTGTGATAAATGAAGGTTATGAACCTTTCCATTCATTTGGTCCCCGCCAGATCTGAGGGGCAATCTCTGGCACTATGCAGTGGACTAAGAAGGATCATGCACTGTAGTTATGCATTGTATGAAATCCTGTTCTGGACACTGATTTTGAAACAACAGAATTGATCCCAAAAGATGCTTCAAAGCTGTTTTTGGGAGTGCATTGATGGATTTTCTTTAAATTTTATTCTTCTAAGACATGTGGTTGTCACTGGCAAAAAACAACTTATTGCCCATCCCTTGAGCTGATGAAATTGCCTGGGCCATTTCAGAGGGCAGTTGAGCGAATCAAATGCATAAATGTGGGTCTGGAATCATATGTCGGCCAGACTGCATGAAGACGACAGAAGACCTTCCCTGAAGGACATGAACGAATGAGATGGAGTTTTACAAACTTGGATGATAGTTTCATGATCTTCGTGATTGAGACTGGGTTTATATTTCCGATCTAATGAATTGAATTTAAATTCCACCATTTGCAATGGTGGGATTGGCCCATGCACCAAAGCATGACTTAGGCCTCAGTGCTTCTCGCCCACACTGCCATTGTCTCCCGACTTTATGAAGGGGAGTGACTGACTTCCAACACTCTGTAACAGTGTGAGCTATCTCCCTGTGGGGAATCGAGAACAACACTCTGGGTGGTGTGGAAAGATGAACATTCGGTGGACACGATCAGAGTGTGAAGGTCAAATGGTGTCTGGCTAAACAAAACCCTCTTGAGTGAAGATGCTTCCTCATCTGAGTCCGAAATGACTGGCCCACAGTCACAGAATTGCCATGGTGCTGAAGGAGGCCATTCAGCCCAGTGTGATGCACTGGGCTGTTTTGCATGTCAATCTGCTGCCTTTCCTCTGGAAGGTTGCATTGGGGATAATCAATTAAATAGAAATAATGGCTTCTTGAATGTCTCTCGATTGAACCTGCCTCCTCACACTTATCAGCGGTGCATTCCATGCCCGACTCGATCTGTGTGGCTGTTTCCTGTTGCTGAGACCCTGCAGTCGATGCTGCCAGCTGCTTTTTGACATAATTATCCTAATTATCAGTGTTTGGCAAAGTGTAGAAATGCTGAAAGTGACTTGAACTGGTTAAGAGTCTTGTCAAAATGCTGGACAGAATGACAAAGGTCAGGAGTGTATTGGTTTGAGATGGGCGTATGTAGGAGTATTAGCTTGGCCTAATGGTGGAGTTTACTTCAGATTGACAAAAAAAAATCTTTGGCTCTAGGCAAGTGCAGATAAACAGCAGCTTTGTTTGCCCGCAAATTAATTAAGCTTTGCCTCACTCAATACACAGTATTGGTAAGTCTTTAATTACACGATGCAATTGGTTTTGCAGTCTGTTTGGCAATCCAGAGCAAATTACGTGTTCATGTTAACCAAATTTGTCGAGTGCTCAGGTTCCTGACACTGAATTTCTGTGCAGTTGGAACTCAGACTGACATGACACGTAGAAGAATGTTGCTGCCACTTGCAGAGAACATGGGGGCTTTAAGGCTGTGGGAAAATTATAGGTCTGGATATGAAATTGTTCTTCTTGCAGTGCAGATTGGGAGAGGTTAGAATTTTTGTTTCTGAAACTGGCAAATGAGTCATTGGGCCCTGTGACTCTCAGGATATTTCCCAGTTCAGTTTCAGTTGTGGCTGATTTCCTTGCTTGGTCAGCTATGTGGTCAAAAGTGATGGCTCCATTTTCCTGAATCCTTGTTGGAGTCACTAGTCGTTGGACAGGACACGCAACATGTACTTGATGGTCTGTATCACTGACCTGAAAAATGTGTTCAAAAATTCTTTCATGGGACATAGACTTTGCAGGTAAACTCAGAATTTTTTGCCTGTCTCTCATTGCCTTTGACTGAGTTGCTTGTTGGGCCATTTCAGAGGGCAGTTAATAGTCAGTCACGTTGCTGTGGGTCTGGAATCACACGTATGTAGACTAGGTAAGGAAGGCAGATTTCCCTCTCTGAAGGACATGAGTGAACCAGATGGGGTTTCACATCAATCAGTGGTAGTTCCATTGGCTAGCTTTTATATTCTGTATTTAAGAATAGAATTCAAATTTCTCTGCAGGATTTGAAGCCATGTCTCCATCATATTTGCCCAATCCTCTGGACTGCTGATCCAATGACATTACCATGCCACCACCATCAGCCCGTAATATTGATGAGTTGAGGTTATTTCAGGGGCAAAACACACAATATCTCACAGATCCAACTGAGTTAACATCAAACGAACCCACTCAGAATTTAATGGGCACAGTATGTGGGTGACAGGTGAATAATGCGTTTCAGGGGATTGCGTGGGCCATTTATCTGCAATGAGGCTGGGTGCCATCATTTTAAGACTTTTTTTTAAAGCATAGGCACCAGAGTTTTCCTAGGCTTTGGAAACCCAGTAGCAGAGAATGAGCTGAGAAGGACTTACGTCCTGAGTTGAGTGCTTTCACAGCACTTCTGGGCTCGGCAGAGTGGGACTGCTTCCCCAGCCTGAGAAGTTACCCATTTGAATGCTTCCTGCTAACGCTGTCAGTGTTAGAAACCGTGCTTTGGCCCATCCTTCACTGCTATATGACCCAGCCCCAGTGACTGTGGGGACCATCTGGATCTGCCAGAGCATTCAGTCAGAAAGATCGAGGCCTTTCTCTGCTTCCATGACTACTGGGGAATTTCCACCAAATTCCTCAACTCCTGCTGACCCTGGCCTCTTGCCAAACCCCTCAAAATCTGGGAACATGATGGTCATCCAGAAATGTGCAGGGAAATATTGCAGTTACAGAAGCAGACATATCCCAGGAGATATTGCAGTTACAGAAGCTTTTCAAGTGGCTGAGTTGTGCTTAAGTTGGAATGAAGTATTTTCCGCATTGAATGCTGTCCATTGTTCATAATTTGTAAATGTCTTTCTGTATGCCCTTGAATATTTTTGCCACCTCAGCTGCTTGAGTCTCTCTTTCATATGGTGCAGTGGTACACCTGGTAATGTTACTCATTGTGTAATCCAGATATTCAGACTAACAATCCACAGATGAGTTCAAATCCCAAGAGATCAGTTGCAGAAATTAAATAATTCCTAACTAAAATAAATCTCAGGTAAAATATATTTATACATGAGGCTGTTGTAAAAACCCGTCCAGTTCATTGATGATCTTCAGGGAAGAAAATCAGCTGTCTCTACCCAGACTGGTCCCTTGTGGCTCCAATGCTGTCAACTTTTTAACTGTCCTCTGAAATGGCCCAGAATAGCAACCAGTTGAATTCAAGAAGTGGTTTACCCCTGACTTCTTAAGGGCAATGCACTGCCCTAAATACTGTCAGTGAAACAAGACAATTTTCAGTCAGTGTCTTGGGCATGGCTAATCACACAAGCTTCACATCTACCCCCAAGAATGCGACTTTCTGCAAGAATTTAGCTTAGTTTCAACTGAATGAATCAATGTTATCTGATTGACCACTTGCCTGCTGAAGTAAGCGCTTCTGCAGAATTTTGGCACTATCACATTGTATCCACACAGCTTTGGGCCTAGGGACACTTCCTGATCTTGGTGGGAAAGTGCTGTGCAACTAAATTACCCCCATCATCTGATTTAAGCAAGCAATGATATTCCTGGCTTTTTAGGGGTAGCCAGTTGAGCTGCATGTTTCTGACCAAAGGAAAATGGTGCTGATGTATTTTCTCCTGACCTCTTCAGGACAAATCCAGTTAAGTCAAATTCCAAATAATCATGAGTGCCATTTATATGACTAGATCAAATGGTGTTGAGTGGTTGATGAGTCACATCTGATTCACCAAGACATTACTGTGGTGAAAGCAATGGGGAGCTTTGAGTGCTTCAAGCTCCGTAGTGATTCAAAAAATATAACACAGGGCCTGAGCAGATTCTTTTTGTTTGCAAAGGAGGAGTCCCTGTATGTGAATGGATGTCACTTGGAAAACAGCCACCTGAATGACGACAGGTTACCAGATTGACTGAAAATCTTCACTTGATTGTTTGTGTAATGGTAATGTTACAGGTTTAGTAACCCAGAACCCCAGGCTGGTGTTTTGCTGGGTGGTGCCGTACGAGTGCCTGTTTAATAAACAGGACCAGCCATGCGTTGATCTTGGCGGTTCTTCCACGCCATCTTTTGATAAAGGGGCCAGTGAATGTTACAAGTGACAATAGAATATTGGCAGCACACAACATTGGCTTTTGGGCTGTTATAATACAGTGGTAGTATTCTTACCCCTGGGCCAGGAGACACAGTTGAAGTCCTACCATAGCCACAGGTGGGAATAATGTCTCTGCACAGTTTGATTATGAAACATCCTCAGAACCTAGAACTTGCAAGGGTCCAAATTTCCGACCCTCCAGGAGAAGGTATTTCTTTCCTGAATCCTAAATGGCTGACTCCTGGGGTAGTGACCCTGTTGACCAGACTTTGCAAGCAGGGGCAAAGTCTCTTGACTATACTGTCAGACATTGTGAAATGTTTAGGCATCAACTCTCATTCTTCGAAATTCCACTGAACACAGGCGCGTTTTACATTGTCTAATCAGAGGAGAACCCTCTCAGCTAATGAATCAATCCAGTGAACTTTCATTGCATTTCCTTTCACCCAGTAACACCCTGCCTTGGAAAAGCAGGCCAAAACAATACAGTGTATTTCATGGTGGTCTTACCAACATCCAATCGAATTTAGGGAAGGAACCCTGAATCTTCACTGTGGATCCCTTGCAGTGCAAACTAACGTATCCTCTTGTTATGTGCTGAGCCAACTGTTCCACTTTCTGTGATTTGAGTGCATGAATACTTAAAAATTCTTGGCACAGGAACATGTTCTCATCTCTCACCTTTTAAAAATATTGTGCTTTTATATTCGCGTTGCCAAAGTGCATCTTTTCACCATTGCCCAGACTATTGTCCTCAATTACCTTCTTGGCCACTTAGCTAGCCTGGCTGTTATCTCTTCAGAATCTTATCATCCTCACCATACCTCTCTTTGACCCAAATTTCCACTGTTACAATGCTAGAGAACCATGTTTCTGCATCTACTAGGATATTAATGAATGTAACTTTCTTTCTCTGTTCAGCAATTAACTGAAGTTTCTGACACCCAGAGCCTGTTACCCATATGTAATGCACAAGTTGGGAATGTGATGGAATGCTGTACATGTTCCTGGATGAGTGCTGCTCCAACTGTGGATCAGCATTCCATCCACCACCTTCAGCATTCACTCTCTCCACCACTGGCAATACTGTGTACCATCAATGAGGTGCATTGTAGACATTTCACTGAGGCTCCTTAGACAGCGCCTTCCAGACCTGTGAATTTGACCCCCCAGCAGAACAAGGGGAGCAGATGCAGAGAACTCTACCACCTCCCAAACCCCTCAGCATCCTGACCTGGAAATATATTGTCATTCTTTCAGTGTCACTGGGTCACAATCCTGGAACTCCCTCCCTAGTAACACTGTGGATGTGCCTGCAGTGATTGCAAATGTTCAAGGATTTGGTTAAGCCCTGTCTTCTTGACGGGACTTAGAAATGGACCGTAAGTGCAGTTTGAGCCATTGACGTTCATACTGGAGGTTATTCAGTGTATCCAGCCTGTGCCATTTGTTTTATGGTGCACTCCAATTAATTTCACGCACTTGATCTTTTCCCATAGGCCTTCAAGTTGTCATAAACTTGGTTGGAAAGTTAGTATTTAATCCACTCCCTTTTCAAGCAATGCTTTCCTGTTCATGAGAACCCACTGTTTGTGTTTAAAAAAAAATCCTCGCATCACCTCTGGCTTTACTGCCAATTATGTTAAATTTGTATTTCCTTGGCACCAACCCCTGCCACTTGAAGCAACTTCTATCTTTTAATAAGTCCGTCAAAACCTGCCATGATTTGGCCACTATTTCTTCAGGACTACTTTTGACAGTAATTATGCAATATCAGGGCTATCTACATATCCCACTTTGTTCCTCAATTATTGCATTGTCACCTGTGATTATATTTGTGACATTTATAAATGTCGTAATAGATTGAGCTGGTGATTGCTGTTACTGCTGCACTGATCACTGTGAATGGCCAACCCTTAATACTGTGAATGATTCATCGATCTGAGTATTTAGCAGGTCAAATACTGTCGTCTGAATCATCCAGGCTGCAATGAAAATAGTTTCTTTTGAGTGCTGAATGAGCCATGTGATTAATGCTCCTGTATGATTCCATTGGAAAGAAGCTCTGAAACCATGAAGTTGCACATTTGCCGTCAGCTGCAGGGATCCAACATCATGTGGTTTAGAGGCAGTTGTATATGATTCCTCCCACTTGCAAGCTGTGTCTTATTTTGAAGGACTGAAAGGCTTGCCGTGGGATCCCACCAAGATGGAAATGTTTTCTTGTGAAAGAAAAGGTGATATTTTGCAGATGTGATGTGGACACCTGGAGGAGATCTCACAGGCAACTTAAATGCTTCTGTATTTCCATAGCGTAGAAGCTGAGAAATTACAGTCCGTTTGCAGAGTCCAGTGGCCCAGGTGCATGGGGTGCTTGATGAATGGGTTTGATACCAGTAATTGACTGGGCTGTCAAAATTGAGTTGAAATATGCTCCACTTGCTGATGAGTCACCGTGCACAATGCTGCACTTTTTTTGGAGTTGTTTAAAGATGGCAGATTTTTTTGCAGCCCTTGTCAGTAGCTCGTGCTTACAGCAGGCAACAGAGGACTGAAAATGGATTTCAGCAAATGTTTGCAGCAGTGGTGCCTGGGATGAGGAATTGCTATTTCGATTGAGTGGACTTCAGTTCACTGCTGCTGTGGGATCCATACTGTGCCTATTGATGTAAAAATATGTGCAAGCTGGAAAGAAGTTGGAAGGCCGAGGCGGAGAAGGGTTTGAAATGATTTGACCTCCTGCGTTGGAGCGAATCGAGTTGTCAGACTGTGTGCACTGAATCTTGGAATGCAGTTGAGAAGAGAGGGTGAAGGGGACTAGGAAGGAGAAAGCAGCTGGTCCTGCCTGCCTCATGCTCGTGAAACTGGAAAAAGCCAGGGCCAACAAGCTCTCAGACTTCTTGCAACACCAATTCCACCCCCTGCCCCACCTGATCTAAACCATGTAGGATATCCCTCCGATCCAAAATTACCCATAAATTCCCAGTCAAGTAGCAGTCTAACTCACCACAGAAACCATGTTGAAAGTCAGCATGTAAACATCATTGACTTAACCTCAAGTCAGTCCCTGCACTTGAAGCTGACCCTTCCTTGCCCATTGCATCCTGGTAAATTGGCAGAAACATGAACTAACCCTTCTGTGATTTCATAGACTACCTGTCACATCTCTCCTCGGTCTAGGCCGTTGCACAGTAAAAAGACCACCCACTGCATCCCAAAACCAGTCCAACCTGTCTCTGCCTCTCTAACCGGTTCTTCCTCTCACCCATCCCTTCCTCCCACCCCAAGCCGCACCCCCAGCTACCTACTAACCTCATCCCACCTCCTTGACCTGTCCGTCTTTCCTGGACTGACCTATCTCCTCCCTACCTCCCCACCTATACTCTCTCCACCTATCTTCTTTACTCTCCATCTTCGGTCCGCCTCCCCCTCTCTCCCTATTTATTCCAGTTCCCTCTCCCCATCCCCCTCTCTGATGAAGGGTCTAGGCCCGAAACGTCAGCTTTTGTGCTCCTGAGATGCTGCTTGGCCTGCTGTGTTCATCCAGCCTCACATTTTGTTATCAAGTAACTACCCTCTGGATCTGTAATTCAGCCTTAAGCTGGAAGAAGGCATTTCCGACAGTAGTGTCAATTGTAGAGAGAGGGGAAGGAAATTCTGATGAAAGGAGAGGGATTCAGAGGGGATCTTGTCTATCATTTGGAAGGCTGGAAGAATGTGAAATGCAGCTGACCTGGGAAAGTGCCTTTTCTTTGTTAGAATATTGAAGTAATGCAATGAAATGTTCTCCATATATCGAAGAGGAGGCTCAATGAACACCTGACGGAGAATGGAACGTGGGAAAATGTATGGGGAGGTGGGAGGAGGTTCCGTGCAATATAATGATCGTCTTTCACTTCCTCTGAAGCAATCCATTGGACAGTCTGTTTGCTCATTTCAACATTCAATTCAATGAGAAACCATTTACTAGTGTTCTTGCTTCCCTGTTTTTCTTGGGGTCATTGTTTGAATGCCTCATCTTGTAGTAAAAGCATGGACCTTGATTGGATGCTACTCATAGAATCCCTACAAGAGTGGAAGCAGGTTGTTTGACCCTTCGAGTCCACACAACCCTCAGAGGAGCATCTCACTCAGACCCACCTTCCCATCCGATCCAAGTAATCCCGCATTTCCCGTGGCCACTCCACCTAACCTGCACTTTCTTGGACTGTGGGAGGAAACCCACACAGACACGGAGAGAATGTGCAAACTCTGCACAAAAAGTCACCAGAGGGTGCGATTGAACTGGGGTCCCTGGTGCTGTGAGACAGCAGGTCTAACCACTGTGCTGCACATACCTTTAACCCTTGAGGGTCTATCTAAGCAGGCAGGCTGGAGCTCGTGTCCACAAGATCACAGGAGCTATGTGCCAGCTATGTTCCTGCAATATTTTCAAATGCTTGTATGCCTAGGTGTATTTTTTTTCAAGGAATGTGAAAGGGCAAACTGAAGCAATGTAAATGAAGAAAGAGCTGTGTGTGTCTGTGTTTTCTGATGGATTTGTTTGAGGATGAAGGACTGTAGCTTTTTTTAAAATACAATTCAGAAATGTCCTCCGCTGAGGGAGAGCGGGTTCCTGCTGTGCTGTACTGTTGTACGATTGTGTCTGATAGAGTTTGCAGTGAGTGAGCACGTTTGGACTTCCAGCAATCCTTGCTGCACTGTTGTGGGGGGTTTCACCACATGAATAATCAGTTGTCGGTGCATCAGTTAGGAAAACCAGAGTGTTGAAATGATGAGCTGCGAGTCTCATAATTACATGTAATCACACTGGTCGTTAAGCTACAAGTCCAGAAATGACTGTGTAATAGCATCAGAAGACTCAACCATCCATGCAGTGTTCCTCTATGATTCTAATGGCCATGTTTGAAGGAGCTATGCCCTATCTTCATTACAATAATATCAGAAGATATTAAACATCTTTGTATTGGCGTGTTGCAAATGTAATTTCTGTACTGTTGCCTTTTAGGTCTTTGAAGCCTGAGTTAGAATCGCAGTCTCCACCCTGTTTTTAGGGTCCTTGTTCTCTTTCTGTGCTGGGATATTCACTTCTATTTTCACACAGTCATCATGTGTCACTGCTGTGTCCATTGCTGGTGTTCAGGTTTCAAATAAGTGATTGTTTGAGTTTGTACCAGACAAGAAAGTGAGGACATCAAGCCCAGTATGGATATGGTTGCATTGCTGATCAAACCTGTGGCTAAAATGAGGCCTGAATTAAAAAATTCTAATGCCTGAAAATGTTCATTTCTATCTCCCTTCTGTTGACTGTATTTCCCCTCCTCCAAACGATTCATACAGGAATAGTGGATTACTAGGTACGACAGATTAGCGAGGCCTTGTTGATGTGACAGCGTAATTGGTGATAAGTGATGCCTGTAACAAAGAGGCACTAATGGAAGGTTAATAAGCCTGGAGAGTGTGAGAAGAAGTTTGTGGTGGGAGATCGTGGACTTCTTAAGTACAGCTTATTGTTGCAGCCATACATTTCTGTTTGAAGGGAATGAGGGAGTTATTTAACGGATCAGTGAGAGCACTGGCATAGTGACTTGGATAGGAGGGAGTCACCCAGGTGAAGAAGAGTGCAAAGTTGATGGACGGAATAGCCTGCTTGTGTACTCCAGTCTTTTGTTTCTGCAGCCATCTTTCTATTCAAGTTGGATTCAAGGACAGTATTGGATAAGAGTGGATGTATCTGAGTGAATACCCGTTCTAGTGGGTGAGAAATGGCCCTGACTCATTCCTGTTGACATAGACCAAAATGTCCTGCTCAAGATGCTGCCTTCCGACTGAGAGCTCAAGTGTTATGCACCTTATCAAGGTTCTTTAATTCAAACTGGAAAAGAAGTGGGTCATGTTTGTAATGCACCCCTAATAGGGTAGTGGCTACAGATTCCATTGAGTCTTCCAGAAACAAAGAGTTGTGGAAACATTTGGAGGAATGACATTTTTGAGGGATTGCATGCAGGAGAATAAGAGTGCAATGAATTGAATTAATCCTGGTGAGATACAGCATTGAATCTGTGCACTGAACGGCCTCATTCTGTGCCTGATCTGATGAATAATGAAATGCATTGATTCGTCTGTTGATGATGATGCTCTTGCTTCTGCTGACTTCATATTCAGAATATTTACTCATTGAGTTTGCAAACATAAATTTTGAACAGAAACTGTGCCACTTGAACCATAATATCAAAAGCTTTACACCTGTCCTCTTTTTGGTAATTGACATTTTTGCTCCCTTTTAAATTTCCAGGTGGAGAGGGATTTTGAGCGAGAATATGGCAAACTCCAGCAGTAAGTATAGGACTGAGAACAGAGCACAAGCTGTAACACTGCCTCATCATTTAAATCTTAATCATGCTTAATTTTTGTGTTTCCTGCACACAGTATTTGATTTATAACTTTAATTGAAATATATAATAAAGACCAAAAATTTAAAGACAAACAGTATTTTTCCAGTATCACTTGTGGGAGTGGTGACTTTTTCCCCTTGTTTTCTGCTCAGGTTGGAAGACCAGATTAAGAAACTTCACAAGGATATGAAGAAAAGCACTGAAGCAGATATAGGTAGGACTAGGAACAGTGTGGGTTATGTGGAAAGCACACCTCGGACTGCCTGCAGATAGGGAGGCAAGACAGTGTTCACGCTACATTGAAAAACATATTTGTGTCTTTATGGACAAAGAGAAAATTGAGCAAAGAGCAATAAAACAGGCACAGACTTTACACTTGAGGACAAGGTGTGACAGGAATGAGGATTGTCTGCTCCCATTTCATACTGAGCCAGGAGCCCTGTTGGAGAGAGCAGTAACATTCCCAGAAATGACAAACCTTCTGAAATGTGAGTTAATTCCTAGTTGATGTAACTAAAAAGCACATACTCTTGTTTGTGGTACCTGTGTGGACTTCACCAGCTTCAAAATCTCCCCTTCCCCCACCGCATCCCAAAACCAGCCCAGTTTGTCCCCTCCCCCCCCACTGCACCACACAACCAGCCCAGCTCTTCCCCTCCACCCACTGCATCCCAAAACCAGTCCAACCTGTCTCTGCCTCCCTAACCTGTTCTTCCTCTCACCCATCCCTTCCTCCCACCCCAAGCTGCACCTCCATCTCCTACCTACTAACCTCATCCCACCTCCTTGACCTGCCCGTCTTCCCTGGACTGACCTATCCCCTCCCTACCTCCCCACCTATGCTCTCCTCTCTACCTATCTTCTTTTCTCTCCATCTTCGGTCCGCCTCCCCCTCTCTCCCTATTTATTCCAGAACCCTCACCCCATCCCCCTCTCTGATGAAGGGTCTAGGCCCGAAACGTCAGCTTTTGTGCTCCTGAGATGCTGCTGGGCCTGCTGTGTTCATCCAGCCTCACATTTCATTATCTTACGTACTCTTGTTTCCCTTGTTTAGCTAGTGTAAGTAATTTACCCATGTGTTCACGTATCTGTTATCAATTAAACACTTCAGTCATTCAGGTCAGCCATAATAACAAAATTCACTTTTGCTCACCTCACCTTGGGCCAGAGGGTGGTGGTACTCGGGTTTAAAAAGAGCTTTTTGTGACCTTTTAGGTTTCAGATCAGGATTGTTCGGAACTCATGAAATGCTTCTGTGTAACTCCTCCTGTCAATAATGTGGCAATCAATTAATGTAGAGCACACACCAATGAGGTGAATGCCCAGATAATTTGTTTCAAGTAATCATTGAGAAAATTGGGAACTGCAGATGCTGAACATCTGAAGTAAAAGTCGTCAGCGTTGGCAAGTGCTGGGGAGATGAGGCAGAATCTGGGGAAAAGGGAAACAGCGAGAACATTTAAGCTCAGTAACCTTTCTTCAGAACTCTACTGAAAGATGTGAGAAGGATATTGAAATAACTGCACAGAGGTCAGTATGCTGTCACCAAATCACCCTTTATTTACACATGGAGAGTCCTCACACTGATTCAGCTCCTTCAGAGACAGCTCTGAGTACCTGTACCCCTGACCTTCCCTGTTTCTGTCAGCCAGGACTCCCTGATTGGACCAGATTAACAGCCCCAATCAGAAAACTCATACCCAATAGGACCCATTTGGCCAACCTCATTCCAGACACTGCCGTCAACTTCCAGAAGCACTCGCTGTTGTTTCCCTTTCCACAGATGCTGCCTGACCGGACTGACACTACTTTTCTCGCCTGTCACCTAAGTTCTGTTTGAGGGAGAAACACTAGCTGGGACAGCATGAAAAATACCACCTGCACTCGTACAAAATAGTTCTGTGGTAGCTTGCCATTTCTGGCTGATGGATAGCATCTGTGATGGTACAGCTCCTTGAAATGCTGCACTGATGTGTCTGCTGAGATTTTGAGAGTTGCTGCAGACTCTTGTCCTGACAGAAGAAAAGATTAAGTCTGCAGGCTGCGTCCCACTTCATGACCTTTCTGTCCATTCATCCATTGCAGCACTGCCAAATTATTGAAAGCACACTTTTTCATATCAAATGATGAGAAAAATATCCTGCAAAACATTCCTTGGGGAACTTGGAAAGAATGTGAATTCCTCATTTTACATTGTTGACAAGTTATTACAGTTTCTTTGTTTTTGGAATCGAGTCCTTTACTTTGCAGGAATCAGTTAGAGTTGCAGTGAGGCAACCAAAATGTTGGTTAAAGTTTGGGTGCTTATCTCAGACACTGGACATGGCAGCAAACAGGGGCTCACTGTCAGGGTAGTGGCCTGGAAGGAAAGCCAGTGGGGCCTCCCACACCTGTTTTGTCCTACATCTGTGACAAACACATGGGCCTACAAACCGTGGCTCCTTGAATGATGTCATTTGCAGCACTTTAGAACCTCAAGATGTGCTTCTGTTTTGCACGAGCTGCGGCACCCATTATACTTCCACATGAACATGAGAGGTTTGGATACGTTATGTAATGGAGCTAAATGGTCACTGACAAAGAAGAAACAGTGAATGTTGCATGACTCATACTAAAGTGATAATTGACACTCTGCATCTCGGGCTGGTTGTTTTTTTTTAATATAAATGTTGGATGCTGCAAATAACATCCCTCTCATGTCTTTCTTGTCTTCGACCTGACAATATATGTTGTGGCCTTTAGAGAAATCAGGATTTCAGTGAAAAGCAATTGAAATGTTCTTGACTCTACCAGCTATATTTGCTGATTTACCTGATGGATCTACTAAAACTATAATTTCTGTAATGCCTTTTAGGACCTCAGGAAATCCCAAAGCACTCAACAGCCAATTCAGTGCTTTTGTTTTTGAGGTTTTATCAACTGTTGGATAACAGTGTAGGAATCATAACGGCTGATTTGCATACAGCCAAGGCCCCACAAGGCACATACCGTTAATGACTGGAAGATGTATTTCGGTGATCCGAGTTGAAGGTTCCGTATTAGTCCGGACACTTTGGAGACCTTCCTCTCTCTTCTTTTTCACATCCACCTGAGAAAGCAGAGAGGATCTGGACTTAATGTCTCCCTCAGGAACTTGGCACCTGCAACAGTGTTGTACATGCCCACCACCCCACCCCCCCCAAAAAAAAGTAGTGCATCAATCTGTCATGTGAAAGTAAATGCCTGAGTCTTTGGAACAGGGCTTCACTTGACACATTGCTGACTGACTGTGTGCTCCTGAACCGCAGCTGATCTGAACAGAGTCATGCCACAGGATGACTGGTCAACTCAGTGTCAAGCGGTTCAATCCCAAGCCACAGGTCTGATAATCTGACAATTTGGAAACAAAGTGCTGATTTATTACTGTTAGGTTTTTCGGATACGTTAATGGGTGGAAACTTAATTCAATCTGGACTGTTTGATTATGTTTAAAAATTGAATGTGAACTTTCTGCGCAAAACAAAAGCAAGGGTGCTGATATTAATTTGACCACATGAGCTGCCTTGGATGGGTTAGAGAGAGTGCTTTCGTAGGGGATTCTAAGGTCGGAGAGCTGGAGGAGACCCCTGCCTGAACGGGGAAGGAGAAACCATTCTTGACAGACCTTATTTCTGAGCTCTAAAGGGATGAAAGGGCCATAGGGACAAAGCAGGAACAAGTGGCTGAGTTGAATGATCAATCATATATTGAATGGCAGAGTAGGCTCAAAGGTCAAGCGCTCCTATATTCTCAGTTTCACCACATTTTCTTGGTAGTTGTGTGTTATTTTCATGAAGGCATGAGCTTGTTTACAATGTTGAATGGAGCAGTGTTATGTGATACCGTTACATGTTCATCCATTAGTCTCAGCAATAGTCAGCTTTGGCTTCAGTCTCCACTCACATGGGATTGTTTGGCAAAATTGAAGTTAGGTCTGTTCTTAACATAAGCACTTAAGGATTCTAATTTTTAAAAATGTCCTGTGATGTTCTTTCCAGCAATGTCCAAGTCGGCAGTGAAAATTTCTTCAGATTTGCTAACCAACCCTTTATGCGAACAAGATCAGATGTTCATGGAGACAGTGACAGCTCTGGACACTGCGATGCGTAGAATGGATGCATTCAATCAAGAAAAGGTTTGTAATTAATTTACATTTGAACTGGATATGATCTAAATGACACAACGGATGACCAAAATGGAAGCAAGTTTAACGTTTCTGGTGCTTCATTTGTAACCCTGTGATTGTCAGTCCTGCCTCAACAAATCACAGGATCACAATCACAGTTCATTAGTTAGCACAATTTCAAATCAGCCGTGCATGATAGTGTGCTTCTTTAAAAATCCATCTGATTCTCAAACACACTGGATGCCCCTGTGTGTGTAAAGCCTCACTGAGGGTATGTCTGACTGAGTCTGAAGTAACCTGGCTGACTGTCCAGTTGCTAAAGGAATCACTGGGTTTTAAAATACACACTGTACCTCCCACAAGAAGCTGTGAGTTCACTGCCAGCCGGCAGTTTGAGTACACCATCCAAAGCTGCCATTCCACTTTGGGGGTTAATGAGTGCAGCACTGCCAGAAGTGTTGCCTTTCAAATGAGGCATTAAACTGAGCACCTGTCTGCTGGCTTCCGTGGAAATGATCTGAGGAAGGACCTGTCAAATTGTGTTACGTGGCATAAACCAAAGATCTTGACCAGAATGACGCTGTTTCATGGACTGTCCAAATCTAAGGCTGCACCTATACTGTGTTGATTGGTCTCTTATCTCTGATGTGCACTTATAGTCGGAATTTATGTTCATGGCTGAGAGTGTGATTACTAGGTTCCAGCCACGCACGTGCTTGAACTCTCCCTCAGGATTGGCGGTACGTCAGGATGCAATAGTCAGCAGCTTATGCAATTGGTACGGTGATCCAAGTGAATGAATTGCAGCCTCACTCGGGCACATTGTGACTCTTCAAGTCATGTAACCATTGGCAGTTGGTGTGTCTGACCATTCAAAAAAGGTAGGAGAAATTGCCACACTCCAATACAAGCAATTAAATTGTCATTCAAGCAAGGGGGAGGATACCACTGTATCTCTGGGCGTGAGTCAGACGTCATTTGCACAGTTTATGGTTGACTGATCACCCATGCAACAGGAACCAATTCCAAAATGGTGACGTGATCTTTGGTATTGCGTATCACAGCCTTGCGTCCACAGTGTTTAAGCAGGGGAAAAAAAGCTCCATTTCTTTAACAGGGCATCCTGTGTAGGAGCTCCGTCCCTAAATTTCATGTGTTCGTTCTCAGATAACTGACTGTCTGACCTATTCCTTCATGATTTTCAAATTTGTGTTAAATCAGAGTGGAGTCTCCTTTGCTTCAACAATTTTCAAGTCTTTGTATTTGAATTGCCTTCTATCAGGCAATATCTTGTGTTTTTGTCTCAATTTTACAGCAGCATCCTTCCCATAACCTGGAGCACAAACCAAGTGTAGTATTCTGGTTTTCTGTTATTTGGCTGTTCAGCGTTGTGCTTCTGGCTGTGAAAGCCAGTTTGTCATGGTAAAACCGAGCTGCATTCATTCTCAGCAGCTTCAGTGGTGCTTGAGGAGAAAATGTACCAGCTTTGAGAAGCCAATATTAGGAGAGGTGATTCCAAGTTTGGTCTAAGCGCTTGCGGAAGACAAGTAAGCACGAAGAGTGGGGTGTTCAAGGAAGTAATTCCAGAGGATCTTAGGCACTTTGTCTGGTTTTTGAACCTTCAAGCACAGAGAGTGGTTTATCTCCCTCTCTTCTGTTCAGACCCAGACCCCCCCCCATGAATTTGAATACTTGTATCAAAATCACTAATGTCCTTTTAGGGAAGGAATCTGCCGCTGCTACCTGGTTTGGCCTACACGTGACTCCACACTCACAGCAATGTGGTTGACTCTGAATGGCCACAACCTTCCCATGTCGTCCTGAAGTTTAGCACTTTCCTAGTCATTGTAATCATCTCCTTGCGTTTCTGACGTGACAAATTCGGAAGGTAAGAACCTCGGCTTTATCAATTAAGACTTAGACTGCAATGGTAAGGAAGTTATGCCAAGCCACGACAATCCACTGGTTAAACCTCAGCTCGGCTTTGGACACTGCTTCTTATCAAGGACATGAAGGCGTTGGAGAGAGTGTGGAGATTTCCTGAGGTGGCCCCAAGGATCACGGGCTTTGGTTCCATGAAGAAACTGGAGGTGTTCTCCCTGGAGCAGAGAAGGTTAAACGGAGATGAAGCAGAGATTCACCAAAGTGTGAATGTTTAAACGGAGTAAATAAAAAGGTGGTGTTTGGGCAGGTAGGCAGAAGGACACTGAATTTGCACCGGCCTACCTGGAAAGGACATGGAAGCAAATTGATTAATGAACTTTCACAAAGGAACTGGTTAAATTACCTTACAAAAGAACAAGTCTAAAGGGGGAAGAGCAGTGAAGTGATAATGGCACCAGTGAACTGGCATGGTGAAAATGCATCCTGTTTTTAGAGTCCCCATATGGAATCGAGGAGAAGCGGTGATGGTTTAATTGATAAGAATTGCATTTGCTTGTGTGCTGGGTTATCGTACAAGAATTTTCTCCTTGCCCATTCCAACAGAGTGTGCACCATCGGAGCCTTGTCCATTCATCACTTAATGTCTGCTGAGTTTTAGAGAAAATCCCCTAAATATGATAACATTGAAGGTAGTCCTGCGCAAAAGCTGTTCAAATTATCCCATGTGCTTGACTCAATGTGATTAGTCATGCACTTAATTTCTATCTTTAGTCATTTATCTCAGTTCAGTATGGTTATTCAATGTAAAATACTCTGTGTTTCTTCATCAGGTCAATCAGATTCAGAAAACTGCCATTGAACCCTTGAAAAAGTAAGTCCAACACTTTTGACAGCAATATATAAACTCTTAACTCTTGCTGTGGAACAAAATTGAAATTTTAGATAATCTGTTTAAACAAGGTGAATGAACTGTATGCTCAGTTGATGCAACGACAGCTTGGCTGACTTTGCTTGTGGAAATTACTCGCCATGGGTTGATCACTGCTTGTTCGGCCAGCAAATATGTTGCTAGGTCAACAGTGGAAGCCAGAAGAATTTGAGTGAGTAAGTGTCAGAATTACCTCGAGGAACTGCCAGTAATAAACAGCAGCACAGCCTGGATGTGATGGCTAGCAACCTTGTGCTGAACACTTTGGAGTGGGAAGTGAAGGAAGTAGATGAGGGGGTGGGTTTGAAGTTTCTTGGTTGTGAATCAGCCAATGAATGAGAATCACAAGCCAAACAAATCTGAGTCACAAAGTCCTTGTCTGTTCTCACTGAAGAATTAAATATAAAAAAAAACCCTTTTCAACTCCACAGCTGTGAAGCTCAGCATTTGAAGGAGCAAGGAATGGGTCCAAGGCTAGACTTTGAAACTTAAGCAAGGACACTTGCGAGGGCATGAAAACTGAGCTAGCGAAAGTGAACCAGTGAATTTAGTTGAGGGATAGGTCATTTGAGATGCAGTAATAGATTTTTAAGGGGATATTTCAGAATACACACAACAGATGGGTGACAGTACAGCAAGACACAAAAATTCCAAGGGGAGAACCCACCATCTGCTGTTAACTAAAACGGTTGAAGATGTTATCTTTATCAGATGTTAGCAGATGTCGGCCTGGTGGCTCAGTGGTTAAGTACTCCTGCCTCACAGCCGCAGGGACCTGGGTTCGATTCCACCGCTGGGTGACTGTCAGTGTGGAGTTTGCACATTCTCTCTGTGTCTGTGTCGTTTTCGTCCAGGTGCTCTGGTTTCCTCCCACAGTCCAAGAATATGCAGGTTAGGTGGATTGGCCATGCTAAATTGCCCATAGTGTTTCAGGGATGTGGGAATTTAGGTGGGTTATATGGGGATGGGTCGGTATGGATTTGTTGGGCCGAAGGGCCTGTTACCACACTCTGGGGGTTCTATGAATCTATGATAACATTAATTTCTGTGATAACATTTGCACACCTCAGGAAATGGTATATATAATTGCACAAATCTGGGCAGCAGGTCAGAACTGTACTGATGCACACAGATTGACAGGAAAGTCAATGTTGATGAGAACATAAAAACTATTAAAGATATGGCTAGCTTAAGTGAGTGGACAAACAAGTCTGGCAAATGGAGTAGGATGTGGACAGATGAGAAGTTATCCATTTTGGTAGGAAGAATGTAAAAGAAGCCAATCACCTAAATAGTGAGAGATCAGAGAGCTTCGAGATACAGGGGAATATACAACACAGAAACAGACCCTTTCGTACAACCAGTCCATACCGACCATAATCACAAACTAAACTAGTCCCACCCACCTGGATTTGGCCCATTTCCCTCTGAACCTTTGCAATCCATGAACTTATCCAAATGCCTTCTAAAATGTTGTAACTCTATCCACATCTACCATTTCCTCAGGAAGCTCATTCCACACAAACTACTGAGTGTCGAATAAAATTGCACTCCAAAGGTGAGCATACGGGTAGTGCAGGTATTTGGGAAATAATCGAATGTTATCGTGTTTGTGAGGGGAACGAAATACAAAAGTAGGGAGGTTGTGCAGGGCACGTGGTGTGACCGCATCTGGAATGCTGTACGCAATACTGCTGTTCTCCTGAAGGAAGAATGTGAATGCATTGCCAGTTCAGAGAAGGATTATTAATAATTTAATTTATAATAACTGGAATGGCCAGGTTGTTTTGGTCAGGAAAGGATGGATGGGCTAGGCTTCCATGCACTGAGGTCAGTACTGCAGTATCCGCTGGGTAAGGGGCAGTTTAATTGAAGCATCAACAATTCCAAAGGTCAACGTGCAAAGGACGATTCCTGTTGTGCGAGATTCAACAACGGGGGCTCACTTTTTAAAAATAAAGGGTCGTACGTTTAAAACAGATGAGGCGTAAATCATTTGTTTCAGAGTGTTGAATGTCTTTGGAGCTCTGTTCCTGAAAGGATGGTCAGAACAGAGTCTTTGAATATTTTTAGGACAGAGGGAGATGGAGTCCTACAGCATGGAAATAGACCCTTCGGCCCCACCAGCCCGTGCCAAACATAACCCCAAACTAAATAGTCCCACCTGCCTGCTCCTGGCCCTTATTCTCCCAAATCTTTGCTATTCATGTGCTTCTCCAAATGTCGTTTAAATGTAATTGTGCCCATGTCCATCACTTCTTTACAAAGTTCATTCCACACATGAACCACCCTCAGTGTAAAAAAAAGCTGACATCACTCACATCTCAGCCTAAAAATGTGCTGTCTCGTCTTGAAATCCCCCAATCAAGCGGAAAGGAAAGACACCTTTTCGGTGTCCATGTACACAGATCCTTGAAAGTTGCCACCCAGGTTGACAGGGCTGTTAAGAAGGCATACAGTGTTTTAGCTTTTATTAATAGACGGATCGAGTTCTGGAACCAAGAGGTTATGGTGAAGCTGTACAAAACTCTGGTGCGGCCGTACTTGGAGTATTGTGTACAGTTCTGGTCACCGCATTATAAGAAGGATGTGGAAGCTTTGGAAAGGGTGCATAGGAGATTTACTAGGATGTTGCCTGGTATGGAGGGAAGGTCTTACGAGGAAAGGCTGAGGGACTTGAGGCTGTTTTCATTCGAGAGAAGAGGGTTGAGAGGTGACTTAATTGAAACATATAAAATAATCAGAGGATTAGATAGGGTGGATAGGGAGAGCCTTTTTCCTAGGATGGTGACGGCAAGCACGAGGGGGCATAGCTTTAAATTGAGGGGTGAAAGATATAGGACAGATGTCAGAGGTAGTTTCTTTACTCGGAGAGTAGTAAGGGAATGGAACGCTTTGCCTGCAACGGTAGTAGATTCGCCAACTTTAGGTACATTTAAGTCATCATTGGACAAGCATATGGACGTACATGGAATAGTGTAGGTTAGATGGGCTTAAGATCGGTATGACAGGTCGGCACAACATTGAGGGCCGAAGGGCCTGTACTGTGTTGTAATGTTCTATGTTCTATGTACCTACCATTAATCCTGTCTGTACCCCTCATGATTGCATAAAGGTGAATAAGGTCACCTCTTAACCTCCTGTACTTCAGTTAAAAAATCCCAGCCTACCCAGCATTTCTTGATTAGTAAAACCTCCACTACCCAGCAACATCCTGGTAAACCTCTTGTGAACCCTCTCCAACCTTATCCCTACTTTTACTGGGTGACCAGAACTGGATACAGTACTTCGGAAAAGGCCTCACCAATATCCTGTACAATGTCAACATGACTTTACAAATCCTACCCTCAAAAGAAGTAAGAGATTCTCGGAGAGCCGGGGTTGATTTCATCAGCCGTGATCTTATGAAAACAGCACAATCTGGATGACCAGCTCGAGGGGCTGAAGGGAATGACTCCCTAAGTTGTTTGTCATTGTATTTGTTTGCTGAACACTGGTTGCATTAAATTCCAGACAGTGAGCCCCATATTCCCTCCCCCCAAACCTTTCGATATCCGAATCTTAACCACATTCTGTTTGAATCAGTTTAGTCGGGAATAATGAGAAGTGCTTTGGAGGGGAATAAGAGAAGGGCTGCTGATTAAATATGGCTCCAGATTAAATTTATGTTCTTGCACCTGGGTTCAGCTTTTGTTGCTGCTTTCCAGGAAGGATATGGAGGCTTTGGAAATAGTGCAGAGGAGGTCTACCAGGATTTTGCCTGAATTGGAGTGTATTACTGCAAAGAGAAGTTAGACAAACTTGGACTGTTTTCACTAGAGTGTCGTAGGCTGAGGGGCGACCTGGTAGAAGTTGAGAGACATGAATAGGGTGAATAGTCACAGGGTTTTTCCCCCACAGCAGGAATATTAAATTCTAGAAGGCATGGGTCAAAGGTGAGTGGAACAAAGTTTAAGGGAGATGTGCGAGGGAAATTTTTTTTAACGCAGAAGGTGCTCAGTGCCTGGAATGCGCTGCCGGGGTTAGGGGGGGTAGGAAGGAGCAGCAGCTGTTATGTTAGCCAAGTTTGCCAAGTTTTTAAGAGGCATTCAGACAGATACATGAACGTTCAGGGAATGTAGGGATATTGACCATTTGGAGACGGATAGGATTCATTTAGAATGGGACAGTAGCTGGCACAGACTTAGTGGGCTCAAAGACATATTTTTGTGCTTTGCTATCCTATGTTTGATATTCAGTTGCTGATTTTGAGAAGAAGGTAAATGCTGCTAACCTACGAAAATAGGCAGCAGAGTCAGGGCTTGTGTTTGGGATATGAATGGGCCTGGTTGATTGCTGTGTTGCTTTCTCTTGGGACTCTTTGATCTGCTTGATGGATTTCTGATTCCAGTCTTGCGTGAATGATGCTCAGTTTTTGCAGAGTGCTCACTGGGGATCTGACGGAATAATATCCCAGGGCCAAGTGAAATCTCTTCAGGAAGGCCACTCGAATGCGATTCATGAATTAGTGCCTCTGCTTCCTGCACTTGCTCTTCCCAAACTTGGTTCATGTTGACAGGGAATTTTCACAAAACATGCCACCATGGACTTAGCCAAAATGGAAATGCAAAACCAGCTCTCGACCATCCTTCCCAATGTTGCTTTGGGCTGAAGGTAGCCATTTGGGAGGAATTTAGATTTCATCAGCGATGACATCACTGAGCCCAGCTAAACAAGAATCTGCCTCCCACACGCTCTCAGACACACACATAATGCTGTTTCGCAAAACCAACAATTATTTTGTCTCATTGCTTCCTCATGTACAAATATAAATTTCAGACTGGCTCATTCATGCCATCGTCCTGCCAAACATGGGAAGTGAAAAGCACGTTAAAGGGAAATCTGGTGGCTAATTTTATTAGGAAGCATACTATTAGAGGACAGCCCTGAAATCACAAGAAGGCTATTTTATGATTGCTTGAGTTATCCCCTGTTTAATATATACAGAATCGTATGTTATTGACAGCATTGCAGTTGCTGTTTTGTGTCGTAACCACAGGCCTCCAATGGTCTGGAGTGTGCCTTACAGATTGGCTAATGATCGTTCAGGAGCCAGTCATGACTTGCATTGTGATGTATCATCCTGTCTGGTTACGATAGCAATGCCTCTGACTGTTGAATCGTATTTTCTTTGGCTGCATGGCCCTGGCGTGGTTCAGTGTACTTGAGTCAGTTGCGCATGCTGTAGCCTCTGCTGCACCAAGTATTCTTCAAGGAATTGATTGCCGAAATGAGGCTGATTCTGTCGTACCATATTGTTGGGAGATTTGCTCTCAATGTGAATGACAAACAGATTCGTTGTCTGCCATTTATTATGCACAATGATAGCTGATGCTGACTGTCTTTGACCAACCAAGGAGATTTACTGTTGCATTCCCTGCAACTGGCTCACAGTTGAAACCAGTTGGCACTACAACCAGCACTTAGGCTTGTGTGCCAACTTTAATATCACAAGAATTCCAAGGTGCTGAATAGGAATTTCAGAGGAGAAAATTTGACACCAAACTACACATTATGGACATAACATAGCTCATGACTAAAAGCTCAGAACATGAGGTACATTTGTGACACAAACAACTTGAAAACTGCAGGTTCAAGTCTAATAAACTGCATCGTAAGATACCTAGTTATGCCAGGCTGTGGACCATAGTTTCCTTCGGTCAGCAGGTGTCAAATAATGTTTCACAGACTTACTGTTAAGTGCTTAGACACAGTTCACTGTGGTAATGGTATGATAAGAATGCTACTTATTGTTTTATGTTTTACAGCATTGGCTTGTAATCAAAAACAAAGGTTAAGTGGTCAGAATTGCTGTGTGTCCCCTCTGCCACTGACATCTTTCTCACCCTCACACACTCACTGTCTCCAGCATTGAACTCAGATTATAGGAAGTTCCTCAGTACGATGCTGTACTAAAATAGAAACAAATCTTACTAAACGTGAATAATCTGAGGCAGCGAATCACAGTTCCAGTATATTTTTCAGAAAAGGAATGAGATGCTGTTTCTCAACCTGCTGGCTAGGCTAGATTCTCATAATTCCCATGATCAGTAAATTTGCTTTTGATGATTTTGCTTGAATATCCTCATGTTTGAGGCCAAGTGTGAATTGCGTCGAAATGATGTTTCTCAGATGGCCTTTGTATGAATGCTTGGCTGAGCTCTGAGATTCTCACAGCAGCAGTGATCTGTTTACACTGGTGCACGTTAAGTGTTTGTTTTATTTGATTGACATTTTTATTCTGTCCTCGAACTGAACTTTGAACATTGGCTTGAACAAAGATGAAGAGTCATGTAGAGAGATGAAGCTTGTGTTACTCAGACTGCACACTTGTGTTACTTCACACTTTTGTGAAGTTGGAGCAGTAGTTGATTTTCAATGCAAACTTTGGATGTGTTTACAAATGTGTTTCAGCATTCACTGATGTTACTACAAGGCTTGTTTCTGGGTGAGTGACATGGAGGATATACGAGATTGACAGACCCATCATGGGAGGCATAGATGGGGATATGAAGGGAATGGGGCATGTGAGGGCCCAAGGGCCTTCAGTGCAGTAGGAACAAAGTAGCAGCGAGTTTGAAATGAGCCAACTTTGTCACTTGTCTACCACCATGGCTGCTTCTGAACAATGTCCAGAGTCTGCCCACCTGACTCCATTCTGCCCCCAGCTCTGTGGAGCAACAGCAGAGTGCAGGACTGTTCAAGAAAGATGGCCCTGCCAGTTTGGCAGCCCTGATAGTGAAGAACTGACCTGAGAGCAACAATTGAATATTTGCTTTGGCTGGGGTGCCTGACTGTGAGAGAAAACATATAGATGTGGTCAGCAGTGTGGGGTGTCACCTTGGAGAATAGAGGGGAACAAGTTGACCAGATTTCAGAAGGAGACCCCCATTTAATCGCTGTGGATTTTGGCCTGGTGGTGGACCTTATAAGATCCCTTCATAGACAGAGGCTGACTTTAATACTGAGTATTAAAGTGAAGGGCTGAAATGAGGTGGGAACTGAGAAGCTATGTTTGTATCCCACGCAAACGCTTGGCGTGTCTTTAAACTGGCATGTTTCTTCATGACAGCCTGATGTAGCCCACATCACTACCTTATCCCAAGCGCCCAGTGACAGGTTACACTCCCATACATTTGCCTGGTGAAAAGTTAAGTGTGAGTATGGCAGACAAGATGGATTGGCTGGATAATGTTAAGACTACGTGAAATCATTGTTGTTGAGGCAGGAGAAGGGGAGTTGTGTTAAATGCCAGGTTGATTTGTATGCTGTGATTTTCGTAAAGAATGGAATGGAGGAAACGGAGGGGAAATGTTTGATACAGAAATAAAGGAAATGAGGATAAGGCTGTGTAGTTTAAATAAGTAATTGCTTGCTATTTTATAATGAGAGTTAACCAGCAAAATAGTTGACAGCGCTGAAGTAAGGTGTTATAATAATATTTTTAAAAATGTTAAAGATACAAGGCTGTGATACAATGTGTACTTTACTGGGTTGTTTGGAGAAGCAAAACAGATCAGGCTGTTTGTGACAAAATTAAGGAGTTACTTTCCATGCTTATAGTAATTAGGCAGCAGGGTGTACTGAAGGCTCAGGCTGTCCTTGCTATTAGATTGGTATATGCAGCTGTTGCAGTTTGTTTGTTTTCACCTCATTATGTAACCTTTTCCTCCTTGGAAGTCCGCTGTCTTCCGGAAGCTAAAGCCCAAACAAGTATAGCAGGATGACGGTAGTCATGTGTGTAAGGACTGTCCTTGTCCAGACGTCACTCCCCGTGTTTGGAATTAGCTGCATTGTTCTTTTTAGCCGCCTCAGTTTAAACCCTCAAGGCATCTTACTGTTGTGAGGTAACTGCCTGTGGCATTGCCTGGTTGTATTCAGACAGGGCGCCAAGTACTGGCCTGTTAGTGGAAGGCTGGGGCCCACTGTGCGACAGCAGATTAGACACTTTTAGTTCCTGTGTTGGGAGCTGAAAGAAACAACAATGGTTGTGCAGCACTCGGGCAGCATGAGGTTACAACAGGCAAGGGAGTTGCGAGAGTTGGGCCACTGGGAATAAACCCAAGGGCATGCAGACAGAAAACAATGCTGCAACGTGGCTCCTGCCCCAGAGGGATAAACAGGGAAGAAAACAACCACATATGAACATGAGAGTACTGCTCACACTAGAGCTCTTTGTTGAAGTATATAAGACCAATTGGACCAGGTCACCTTTCACTGAATACTGCAAACTTGTGGTACATTTCAACATCCATCCATTTTTGCCTTGTAGCCAGGACTTAAAGCCAAAAACCTACTTGGCACGCACTACTGCGAGGTCATTCGTTGGCCCCAGTGGATTTGGGCTGCCATCCAGCGAGAGCATCATCACTTCCTGGTGTGGCTGCAGCTTGCAGTGTCATCTGTCAGCCACCGGCAGGTGCGCGGAAGATACTGGAAAGAAGTTGAAAGACACTTACTCAGCTACGTGCACACACTTTGACAGTGAAAATTACTTTTGCATCACCCCTGGGGATGTCCCTGGCTTGTTCTTAAAATTGATGACTCCAAGCTTTACCGTAGCCTGGATGTAGGATTCTGACACTCGGCTAACAAACACTGACAGCATTCCCAAGTGATTCTGCAACAGTGTGAGCAATCTGTGAGGCACCAGAATCTGCTGCACATGTCACTGCCCTTGTCTTATGTCTCATAGTAATTACCAGTTCCCAGAGAGATGCTTCACTGAATGGCTGGGGTTAACTTGAGCAAAGCTGCAGGAAGATTGCATGAAGTGCACACACAGTGACTTGCACTAATCTGTTTATTTGTTACAAGTCTATGATTGAGCAGTTCTGTTAATTTTGTTACGATCTCACCCTTCTCTCAGCTTTGCTCTCTGCTCTCGTCTCAGAAAATTGATCTTGGATGATAGTGAAATATTGTGATGGCTGTTATCTTACTGATTTGTACATTCCTTCGACAGGTAGGAATGTTTCTCCCTCTTTTTGAATGCCTTTCTCTTTTTTTTTGTTCTTTCCTTTTGAATCTTTCCAGTTTTCTTAACTCGGATGCTGACTGCTCACTGGATCATGTCTGAAGTTCACTGAATGGATTTACATTTCCCTTTCATTCAGCCGTTGTATTTTGTTTGTGGGAAAAAAAAACCTGCCTGTGAATCGTTATATTTTAAACCACTTGGCCAGAACAGATTGGCTTCAAGTTGTACTTCCTGGTGGGTGGGTGGACAGACGGACGTGTAGGTTCACTTTGGGGAGAGCATGCATTCCTAAAGACTGTTTAAATATCCGATTGCCTTCTCTGTCTCACTTGCTTAATGTTGGCTTGCAGCCTGAAACTGCACATCTGCTGCTGCTGTGAGGAAGAAGCTGTCGCATGACGTCGAATACAGAATGTATGATGCCATCATGATTTCTGTTGCTCAGTCAGTGCAGATTGCAGCATCATTGATGGTCCTGTAAAAGTCATCTGTTCTTTTAACTTGAATAATACCCATGTACGAAGGTCCTCACAGTTCAACATTGCATCTTTCCCTCCTACCCTCACTGTTCCTTTGATACAAACAACCACCTCTCCACATCACCGCACTCACACTGTCGCGCTGACACGGAGACGCACTCACATGCCCGCACGCAAACACACATACCCTTTACAATGAGATTATCAACTCTCCCACAAATGTTATTGAACCTTTAACCCATCCATGACTGGAGCATTTTCGCTTGCAAACTCAAAGATCTGTATTTCAGAAGAGAAACCCTTCCATTCAGCACTGATGGATCCAGCAATATTCTGTGGTTGTATTCATTTTCACAGCTGGAGAATGGTGTGTACTCAGGGTGGAACCTAAAATGACAGGAGAGAGAAAAAAACAGCTAACCCAGAAGGGAAGGATCAATGCAGTGTTTGTAACAGAAACCCACGTGTCTTCTCGAGAAATGTTTACTTGACACCTCAAAACAGTGCAATTTTGTTTGGAAGAAAAATATATGTTTCCCCTCGGCAGGCATTGCCAAACAAGGCAGTCGGTTAGAGGGTGGGCAGATATTTTGTTTTGTGGTCAGCGCTACCATAAAGTGATGTGAGTCACTAAAACTAGTCCAAGTACACATACGGGCCCAGGGCTTCAATATGGCTCTAGACTTGGAACTTTAGTGAAAGAGCGAGTGATTTAGACCTTCGCTCTAAAACATGGAACCAAAAGTCTGGATGAAGCGATTATGAAACCATGACTTAGTTGTTCAGAGCCTGGCTGAGTTTTTGTTACACACTTTGAGGAAATCTGTGGTACTGCCCAAGTCTACATAGGATTTGGGATTTGTGATTTGCAATATATGCAGTTGTACAAAACTGCTGCAAGGCATTAGCACTTGGATTACATGGCCTCCAAAAGGTCAAGAAGTCCCTCCACCCTGTGCCAACAAGGGCTGGGCAACAAATTGTGGGCTTGTGTCTTGTCAGCCTCCCAAAGCATGAGTGAATAGGAAGTACAAAAGCTGGTGTGCTTTGCGATGCTGGACCTGAGGTGAGACACTGCAGCCTCAGTGATCCGGATCAGGGCAGGAAAGGTCATTTGGGTTGAACTCCCCACTTGGGATGACCGCTGAGCATGGACAAGCCTGGGGTTAGGGTAGTCTCCCATCTGTCAGTGTCTCAGCCAAAACGTGGAGAACAGTCACCTACGGGAGTAACCTGGAGGCATGAGTCGGCACCTGGAGGGAAAGAATGAGAGAAACTGTGACACTAGGGAGAAATTGAATGGATGCATGGTCCTGGGATTTGTCTTCATTGCACCTAACAGTCATGTGTTATAGTGCCACCTATCTGCATGACGAGCCCACAGTATCGATGCAAAACCACATTTCAGGGCAGCTTTTTGCTCAGGAATTTTTATTTTAAAAATGTGCTTGCACTTGCTGCCACAATTCCTCTCTCAGCTTCTCGATGACAGCTTCTGACTCTATTCTTCGCTTGCTCACTATTATCCAAATCAGCGCCAGTGTAACTGTCAGAAGGCAAAATTCCCTCTTTGATCAGTGACTCTGAAAGCCAGCGATTCCATCAGTTTGATATGCACTGCTGTCGAAAATATTGAAATGAGTTCAGTGATATTGCTTCTTTGGATGCGATGTCACTAAGCAACAAGTTATTAGCTAATTGGCAGCTATTCGCTCTGTCTGTGGATTTTAGTACCAGCCAGTGGATTTTTTTTTTAAACCTTCTATGGGAACAAATAAGCATGTCGGTCAACTAAACACCAATCACAGCTTAATCATTGAAATGAGCGAGAGAGCACGGAAATGTTTTTGCAATTGGTTGTTCATGATGTTTTTCTTGTGGTGAAAGCAGCTGGATGCTTTCTGCAAGAGGGCAAAGATTGTTTTCTTATTAGATACTTGAAGGAGAGAGAAAAGAAATTCCGGGATATGGAGCATGAGACGAACTGGATTGCACTTCAAAAACAGTCAACCAGAGTCCCCCTTAAGTGGTTTGTTTGTTCTGAATTGGTTCCTGGAATGGTGGCTCACTTTTTTGACTCCCAGTGCCAGGGACCCTGATTCGATTCCACCTTGAGGTGACTGAGTCTGTGTGGAGTTTGCCCGTTCTCCCTCTGTATCCGCATGGGTTTCCTCCTGGGTGCTCCAATTTCCTCCCACAGTCCACAGATGTGCAGGTTAGGTGGATTGGCCATGCTAAATTGTCTTTTAGTGTTCAGGGATGTGCAAATTAAATGGATTCGCCATGGGAAATATGCATGACTGGGATCATGGAGGATGCTCTTTGGATGGTCAGTCTGGACTTGACAGGTTGAATGGCCTGTGTGAACACTGTCGGAATTCGATGATTCTATTGTATTTTATGTTCATTTGCACTCGCACGAGAATTCCAGACCTTGGCACAAATCCGCTAAAGTTCGCTCCTTGGAGCGCTGAATTGGTCATTGAAGTACTTTCAGACATCTGGAGGTGGTGAAAGCCGCTATTTAAATGCAATTACTTTCTCAGTCAGTTACTCCCCCGGATTTTGTCTGTCGTCACAGCAGCGTGAAGGGTGTGCTCGAAGCAATGAATCATCGCGGGAGCAAATCTTGATCTAAAATCTGGAGTTGGTTCCTTTGGCTGAGGCGACCGTGAATACTATCACAGCAATGTGGAAATGGCCAACTGTGCCCAATGGAGTGCAGTGAAAAAAGAAGTCATTTCAAAATTTACTTTTTAATGAGCTTCCCCGCCCCCCGCCACCAAATATTGATGAGTGTCACACCTCTGTTAGTTGAGACCCTTTCCATATTGGAGTTACGTTTCTCCTTAGCAAGGGGTTTAGGGGATCAGAATATTGCTGGGGTTCTGAACTCTCGGCAAGTTGCTTGTGATCCATACGTCTGATCTCCTGCTGCCAACCAACCTGTTTAGTTCAATTGCCTTTGCTTACCCACCTTCACTGTTTTCAAAACTGGTAACCAGCTGTGGAGAGAAACTGGGGGGGAAAGGCCACTTGTTTGACTAACATTCGTGATTCCCCCACCCCGGCTTGCTGACAAAAGTGGCTAGAAAATAGAATCAATAATCCAAAATACAGCTGACAAGACAAAAGTATGATCCTGCACATGTTAGAGACTCAAATCAAACAGAGGTAAAGTTGTTCAGCCGGTCAGGTAGCAGCTGGGGAGACAAGGAACAATTTATGTTTCAGCTCAGTGCTCTTTCATCAGAGCTGGAACTGAGATAAATAGCATAGATGCATAGCAAGGTTTGGGCAAGTACAGACCAGGGAAAAGGAGGGAGCGGCAGGGCAGGAGCAGGCTTATTAGGAGAAGGCCTATGACCGTATGAAAGGCTGGAATGATTAAATGGCACGGAGGCTGATAGGTTAAGGGAAAGAAACGCCTGTGGAATATTGGAGCTGTTGAGTACGCATTTAACCTCATTGGGAACGAAGTGTGATGTGATCAAGGTTTGTCACTGGCAAGTGGTTGAGCAAGGAATGTTCTCCAAACTAAGCAGTGATGTCTGCATTTACTCACCTTACCACTCACTCTGGTTGTTAGTCTTCCTGTGTCTGTCACAGCCGAGTATTCGCAGAATTCCTACACTGCGGAAACAGGCCCTTCGGCCCAACAAATTTACACCGACCGTTGGAGCAGCCCGCCCAGATCCATTACCCTGTAAGCCACCTAAGCTAAATGTCCCTGAACACTATGGGCAATTTAACATGGCCAATCCACTCAGCCTGCCCATCTCTGGGCTGTGGGTGTGAACCCACGCAGACAGGAGAATGCGCAAACTCCACACAGAAAGTCAACCTGAGGGTGGATTTGAATCCGGGTCCCTGGCACTGAGGCAGCAGTGCTAACCACTGAGCCGCTGTGCTGCTGTGGGAGATTTGAACTCCTAAACACACACAGCTATGGGAGTACCAGCATTGACATTGGCCAGCTGAAGGTGGTGAATGAATATTTCTGTGAGAATCCACCCACTGCGCATTGACAGTACATTTGCAAGTCGTGTCCCTGCCTGCCTTTCTATCTCCCTGATGTAACAGCAGAGGTTTTCAGGCCATTTTCACTGCAAAGGATTCAAGTCTTATAATCAATATAGTGTGGTCATTTCGCAAGACCTGTGAGTCGGACTTTAGTTGTGAGTAAATTGTTGGAAGTGATTATAAAAAATAAGATATATGGACATTGAGAGGCAAGAATTGATCAGGGATAGTCAGCATGGAAAATTGTGTCTCAGAAACTTGACTGAGTTTTTTGAGGGAGTTCCCAAAAGATTGAAAGCAGAGCAGGAGACCTTGTTTATTTGGATTTTAGTAAAGCCTTTGACGAGGTTCCGCATGGTAGACTAATTAATAAAGTTAGGTTATGTGGGATTCAGGGTGACTTTGCCAATTGGAGACACAATTGGCTTACCAGCAGGAGACAGAGAGTAATGGTGGAGGGTTGCTTTTTGGACTGGAGGCCGTGACCAGTGATGTTCCTCAGGGATCGATTCTGGGTTCTCTTTCGTCTGTCATTTATATAAATGATTTGAATGACAATATACAAGGCATGGTTAGTAAGTTTGCAGACAACACCAGCATTCGTGGCATAGTAGACAAGTGAAGAACATCCTCTAAGTTTACTGAGGGACTTTGATCAAATCGGTCAAGGGGCTGGAAAATTGCAGATAGAGTTCAATCTGGATAACTGGGGGGAATTGTGCTTTGAACAACAAACAAGGAGAGAACTTATCCAGTTAATGGTAAGGCTTGTGTAGTATTGTAGAACAGAGGGACCGAAGGGTTCAGGTACATAACTGTTTGAAGTTTGCTTCATATACATGGGCAGGTGGTTAAAAAAGTGTTTGGCATGCTTGCCTTTGTTACTCAGCCCGATGAATATATGAGTTGGGAAGTCATGTTGAGGTAGTATAGGACATTGATGAGTCCTCCTCTGGAATACTGTGCCCAGTTCTGGTCACCCTGAATTTTGGAAGGATATTCTTAAGCTGCAGAGGCTTTAGAAGAGATTTACCAGGATGTTGCTGGATATGGAAGGTTTGAGTTAGAAGGAAAGGCTGGATAGGCTGGGGCTTTGTTACACTGGAGCGTAGGAGGTTCAGAGGCGACCTGATCGAAGTTTAGAGAATAGTGAGGGGTATAGATAGAGTCAATGGTAGGTGTCTTTTCCCTAGGATGGGGGATTTCAAGGCTCAGGGGCACATTTTTAAGGTGAGAGGAGAGGGATTTTAAAAAGACATGAGGGGCAAATATTTCACACACAGGTTTGTGTGTGGAATGACCTTCCTGAAGATGGCTTGGATGTGGGTACAGTTACAATGTTTGAAAAACATTTGGATAAGTGTATGAATAGGAAAGGCTCGGAGGGTTATGGCCCAGGAGCAGGCAGGTGGGACTAGTTTAGTGTGGGATAATGTTTGGCATGGACTGGTTGGGCCGAGGGGTCTGTTTCTGTGCTGTATGACTCTTATATAACATGGGGTAGATGTAGGTTTCTAATGATAGGATTAATGTTAAGTCCACACTTTTTGTCAGAAAGGATCCAGCTCCATTCCCTTGGCAAACGTTCTGCTATTGCAGGAATCAGCAGCCACAGTCTCAACATTTGATCATTCACCAGTGGGTGTTGCAGGACTAAATCCTTCAGGAAAAGCAAAAAGACAGAGAAGAATTCCTAGAAAGGCTGCTTTTCCAGCATGCGGATAAAGTGGCTTGTTAGACCTCCTGTGCCACGTGAAGTGGCTCATGTTTCAGTTTGGGGTCAAAACCTATCAATGACTCGCGAATGCTTTCCCAAGAATTTGATTTGTTACTTGATGTAAAGCCAGTTCAGCACAAACCATTATTCAAAGTAAAAACGTCCATTATGTTCTTTTCTCCGAGAGAGGTGGTAGGTTTCTTTTTGGGTTGTCCCTGACGCAGAAAGTTGCAAATGATTCACAGAGAGCAGCATTGACTCAGTGAAGACAGATCAGTCGAGCATTTTCACTGACCTGGACTACTGGAAATATTTTCCACTTGTAAGAAATGTTTTAAACTTTAAATGATCTTTGCAGCAGGGAGTAATTTTGACGGACAGCCCATTCCTTTTCTGGATGAATAACGTTCATCCAACATTCAGATTTCATCATAATTTGATGACCTGCCTCTCATTGTAATCCCACCATTTCATTCAGACTCTTCGTATGAGAATAGGGGCTCTGTTAAATTTGGAAATAATTCCCCTCCCTGCTTCAAGACTTGAATTTTTTTAGATACAAACACTGTATTTAGCGAACATGATTTAATAGCCTGCATTTGTGTCATGTTTTATGATCTTCATATTCAATCTTAGCTGTTCAAGTGCAGTTACGATTGCATTGTGAGAAATGCAATTTATGTGTAGTAAGATTCCACACAACTCAGGGCAAGCCTGCCACTCTCATTTTGTAATTTATCTATGGATATTTCTCCTGGACACATTAGCTTATGTTACAGTATTGTGCATGAACCACCTCACTGTCATAAATTTGATAAACAACCCTTTGGAAATTATAACTGATGAATTTGAAAACATGGTAATGTTTTACTGGAAAAGTGTTTTTGAAGTGAAGTCCAATGAAGTGGGCAAGAATTCAGGGTGACTTAAATGTCTTTTGAATTGTTTTATTAGACAACTCGCTTGAAATTTAACTCAATACATGAACAATCATGAACAGTTACTCACTGTATCATGTTGTCACTTATGAATTAACACTCTGACCTGTACACTTGGGAACAGATAAGCAATTGTCAAATTAATTCACCAGCCAGGTTTATTTTATTGGAGGAATTTATCCTTGTTTTATTGTTTGACCTCCCCAAAATTGCTTGCCTCCGTTCTTCAAATCCCTAGTTATGTAATTGCAACCAAAGTATTGTCTATTGAAGTAAATGACAAACTCTTTCCAGCTGGAAATTTGATTACAGAGTACACATTTAGAAATCTTTTGCTCAGGATCTTCAGATTAAACTGAACAGCAAGATTGGCGAGTTGCTTTAATTTCTGCCTTTATTTTGATGAACAGAGCTAGCACTCTGCATAAGAAATCATCTTTACTAAATATACAAGATGACATTTGGAAAAAAAAAAGTGGATTCTACAGAAATGGCAAAGGGCTAATTGGGCAAGCGGAGACAAACACAGTGTAGCTTGGCCGAGTGACATTTGACCAGAGGCTGCATTTCAAGCTGGAATAAACTTTCTTTTAAAAAGGATATATATTCCTTGTACTCTGAAAGGCAATTTGCATGCTTTGTGCATCACTCAGCTTTCAGGCTTCTGCAATCGGAATAAAATGTCAAAGCAGCACATATCACACAAAGCTGTGACATTTTCTCATTAGAAAAGGTGGATAAGATCCTTTCGTCATAATAAGCATAATTCGATGACAATATCCTGTGAGGTCCAAGCGCACAGGCTCCACAATGCTGGTTTTTATATGAGTTTTCTTTTTGTTGTTTGCACAAGTAAGTACTTGTGCCGCACATGACAAGAGGTCAGACTAAGCCTCTGTAAATGGGCTTGCGTGATGAAAGTTTTGTTAGATTTAAATACGATATTCATTGACTCATTTCGCTGTGGCACCAGTTTATGTTGCAACTCAGTGATGATGCAAGCCTGCCACTTCTGCCTCGAGCCTGACCTCGTCTACAAGCAAAGATTTGTTGCTCCTGCAGGAAGGGCTGTGAGCACTGTCGTGGTCTCGCTGCAGTTTTCTGTCCCACCATTGGCTGGATTTGTAGAAACCTTCAGTGAAATTCCCAGAAAGTCCCTTCTCGTGTTCATCTGGGAAATGAAGGTTTTTCTCAGTATTGCTTCTGTTTGTGGCTGCTAACCTAGTGGATGTTGGTACAAACAATGCGGCCCTTGTTGGTGCCAGAGACAAGCAACTGGTGAAATTGGCTTGACACTTCTTAATTATCACGTACTGCATCCCACCGAGCTGGGAGCTGCCCACTGATGTTATCTCTGGGCATTGCTTTACAAACTTGGCTTTGGTGAGCATGTCTCAAACTCCAACCCTTTGAAACCAGTTAAAACCTTTTTCCACAATAGCCTATCCAGGGGAGCATCAGATGCAAGATAGAGGCCAGGTTTCAGTCCGCTGCTAGTTGCTGATCAGAGTATCTTACAAATCCTGCATTTGAGTCTTGCTTACTTTGAAGCAGTCAGGATCTGCTTGATTCACGTTTCTTTCTGAACCCAAGGTTCTGCCGAAAACAGCAGTGAAGCTCCACATTGATTCATGCAAGTGTTACCTTTGGTGACAATTCGGTCCTGCACAGGAAGAGCCTTAGAGGCAGAAGTAGCTGTCACCTGCTCAGCTATTCTACCTGAATGTCTTACTGGACAACAGGCAAACTGCACTCAGGAACATTTCAGCCAGCTATTACACAGCTCAGCTAACGATCAGCATTGTCTTTGGGTGCACACATCTATGGTAACGTTCTTTTTATCTAACACAGCTGTCAGAA
Source organism: Stegostoma tigrinum (assembly GCF_030684315.1). Lineage (NCBI taxonomy): Eukaryota > Metazoa > Chordata > Chondrichthyes > Orectolobiformes > Stegostomatidae > Stegostoma > Stegostoma tigrinum. The sequence continues at coordinate 4,049,474 of NC_081393.1, read as the reverse complement.
GAGCAGCAAGAGCAGCACAATGCTACAAAACATGAATCCTGTGAAACATCTTGTGGCTGTGTGCATTTCGTGATTACTCATTTCATATTGTGCAGGCAATCTGAGTTAAAATTCTTGTCTGTTCGAGCCATCTGTTTGCAAACCTTATCGCCTGCTGCCAACCTTGAGTTGCATCTTGGTCAACCGTATCCATTTTCAGTTTCCCAGGTCAATGTTTAGAATAGAAACAAACTCTCTTCCTTCATCACCTTGTGATTGCAAAGCCCAAACATAAGATGGTGCTGTGTGATTCACCTTCTTCCCCTCCCCACCTGCAAATTTTTCAAAATGCTTCTTTTTGAAGCAGGCTTTTTTTGTCTCATTCATTGCTGACATCTGCAGTGCTAAAATTAAGAAGTTAAACAAACCAAATTCAGCAAGGAATTATGCTTTTCCAGAACTATAATTATAGTTTCATATTGAATTATTATTTCTTATGCATTTTAATGTTTTCTTGAAGTTTACATATGAAGGTGTTCTCTCCTGCAAACCTGGGTGTAGTCTTGATACTTTTTGTCAGATCATTGGTGTGAAGTTTATGCAGTCTGCGCTGTGCATTTTGTATGTCAGGGTGTATTTTTCATTACTTAATCTGCTATAAAATTTTCCTTTTGTTTTCCGGCAGTTTCTGTTACGTGAGTTCAAAATATAATGTCAGAGAGAAGATGTTTTGGAACCTTATTTGGGCACTGTCAGGAATTGTTTTTCTGAGCTACCAGATGCTCAGACTCCCTTCTCATTCACTCGGAGAATTAAGCCTCAACTCAACCATCTTGGCCACTGCAACTGGATACCAGCTGTCTTTCCGATTGCTAAAACTTCATTCCCACCTCCCAATCCGTTCTGAACTTGAAAAGTGTTGAAAGGTCAAATTTTAACTCATCACTGAAAGGGGATAGGATAAAATACAATGGCAGCAACTTTATAATTTTCATGCCATTGTAGAATTAAATCCCCAAAGTACCAGTCCACATGCCATAATACCAGTCATGAGCAACATCATGTTGATTACTTAATCATAAGAAGACAGTATCCCTGACTTCATTCAGATTTGACAGAAACAGATGAACAATAACACGCTGACTTACCATGAATAATGTCATGGGCAACTTTCTGATACATTAAAAAGATGATAACGTACTGTACCCAGTCGATTGTGCCTTGTTAATTGATGTACACTTGAAGAAGGAAAAACTTGGATTTTCATTTAGTGCCTATCATGATGCTTTCTAACACATGCAGTAGTCATTGAAGTGCAGTCACGGTTGTAATGTAGGCAACAAGGGAGACCATTAACACACACAAAGCTGCCAGTGTAATGATGATTGTCTAATCTGTTTTTAAATGTTGCACAAGGAAGCAGTGTACTCCAGCTATAGCTTGTTCTTTGAAGGAGCAGCCACAGAATTATCTTAAGCCCACCTGTGAGGGAACGTGGTGCCTCAGTGTAACATCTCATGTAAACTGACATTTGCAACACAGCACCACAAGGGAATGTCAGCTTACATTGTGTGTTAAAAATCCCTAGAAGGGGACCCTGAACCTGCTAGCTCCAGACCAAGAGAGAGAGAGGAGAGTGCTCCCACCAAGCTGTCGCTGTCATGCTCCAGCTACTGATGAACTGATCCCAGACATCATCTGAGAGCTGTGCTCGGACTTACCCTCTGAACACTGTCTGTTGAGGCTGGAGTTCAGTCTGTGTGCTCACACTCTGGGTGCAGTGTGTGAGAGTGATTCATGGTGCCACCCACTCAGTGGCGAGCATGTTGTCAAAACATGGTTTGACATTTAGATGTTCCCAATTTTAATTGGTGGACAGGCCTCCCACTTCCTGGGCCCTTAGCCTGTTGCCTCAGCACCTCTCTTATCTCTTTTTAAGACATGCCTTAAAGTAGACCTGTTGGACCAAGCTTTGGGTCATGTCACACCATGGCTGAGTTTCAAATCTTGTTTAACAACTGTTTCTGTGAAGCATCTTGAGGCACTTTACTGTTTGAGGTGCTATTTAAATGTGGTTTGTTCAAACTACAGGCACAGCCTTGGCAGGCTGTATCCCAGCAGCTATGTCTGTTATTTTTGAGTAAGTACATTAGTAAGTGAAGGTTTCCACTGTGTTCCAAGTCTGCAGTTACTTAGGATCGATGAGTAGTACATTCTTTGTGAACCTGCCCTGGAGTGTTCATTTCATTCAGTGAAGGGAAACAAAATGAGACAGTCATCACATGTTGGCTGCTGTCCAACTGATTTCATCATCACTCTTTTCATTTCAAACTCCACCTCCAGTCCAAGAGTTGTGACAGAGCCACCTCCGGTCTCCCGCGCTTTGGTTTCAACAGTTCCTCCAGAAGTGAGTCACATGTGATCTTTATAAAGTGGTTTGATGTTTGAACATTATACAAGAATATAAAATCAAAACCAAAAAGAAAACAAACGTGCACCGTGCTTCTGAGTCAAATAAGCTTTGGACCTAAAGGCCAAGGCCCGAGTCCCATTCAGGAAAACTTTGCCCCCATCAAGTTGCTTTTGATGACCCAGGAAGCGGAGATAATCCACAGTCAGAGATCAGAATCACCGTCAGGCTGTTGGGGGAATTCAGTGAATTTTAGAAAAGGAGCAGTGTCTTCCACGCTGTCAGTACGTAATCTCTTCGGGATGTATGCAAGGTGATGGTGCTTGACTGATGAATTATCCTTTGTTATTTGAAACAGATGACACCCGGAAGTTGTCAGGGAGCAATTCCAGACGTTTGCTCTCTTCCTAGTATTCAGCAGCAGATGTCCACACACTGGCCAGACAATACGGGTCTCAAATTGTTTCACAAAGTAGATTTAAAGAATGTAGTTTGCCTATATCAGTTTGGTTGGCTCTGTGGTTACTTGGAATTTTTTCTTACAAAGTAGGTTTGTGTTTAGTAACTGATGATTTGAGCAAAGCCACACAAATGGAGTAGGTGAAGTTGTTTGTACTTGTTCATTTGAGTTTTTGCCAAGAATTAAAATGTATCAACATTTCTGGCCCATACAGCGGCACGGTGGCTCAGTGGTTAGCACTGCAGCCTCACAGCGCCAGGGACCCAGGTTCGATTCCACCCTCGGGCGACTGTCTGTGTGGAGTTTGCACATTAGCCCCGTGTCTGCCTGGGCGTCCTCTGGTTTCCTCCCACAGTCGCAAAGATGTGCAGGGTCGGTGAATTGGCCTGCCTAAATTGCCCCATAGTGCCTAGGGATGTTTAGGTTAGGTGGGTTAGACATGGGAAATGCAGGGGTAGGGCAATGGGTCTGGGTGGGATGCCCTTCAGAGGGGCGGTGTGGATTGTTGAGCCAAATGGCCTGTTTCCGCACTGTAGGGACTATATGATTCGGTGAATACAGCATTAGCGCTCTTCTTGCTTCGTGTTGGAGGGTGAGATGGTGATGTGATTCAATTTATGAATGCTGCAGTTTGATACTCAAGAGGTGAAATATGAAGAGACTGGGCAATCTGTTCACATTTGGGGTATGTTTGTTTTCACTTGCTTTGCCATCATATTTGCACCACAGTAACACGTGACTGTTACACCAGATTGGATCTTGCAATCCTATTACTGCTAGGTCCCAAGTTGTCATGTGAATATAGCGAGGCCTAACCATGCAGTGGTCAGAAGCACCATTCAATGGTTAATCGTCAGTTCTGTCCCCTCCCCACCTCGCTGTGATCCTCTCCATGCTCTTTATCAGCGATCCAGCTATCTGAGCTAGCTGTGACTCCCTTTTTGGAACATGCCATTTTTGGTCAAACAACCCAACTACCTTGTGAATGTCCTTCCTGGAAAGAAATGGATACTGTTTGCCTGGTCTGGTTGATATGTGACTCCAGACTGACTGCAGTGTGATTGGCTCTCATCTGCTTGCTGAAATGAGCCTGCTCATCTCTCAGTTGGAACAACAATGCAACTGTGTGTAGTAACCACAGGACTTCAATAGTTCAAGAGGACATCTCACCACCACCTTCACAAAGATGTCTGAAATCATTTTGAAATAGAGGTTGCTCCTTCTGAGAAGCTGACGTCCGTTCTCAGTTTACTCCTCATTCCGAGTCTGAGAAGTTGAATTTTCCTTGGCACAGAATCCTTCTCTTGTCATTGTGTGAATTAATTCTCATGGTTTTGCCATGATAATAGCTTGGGTGATTGCGGGTAGGCTGGAACATGATGCAAACCTGAAAACAAAAACAAAAGAAAACAAATGATTGGGTTTTCAACTACTGATATCATGAACATGAACAGGTAAGAATATGAGTTAGCTCTGGCTAATATTACATCCTGATCTGGAATGTACGTATGCTATGAGATATCACCAAATGGGATAACAGCTGTATGCTATTTGTTCCAATGCCATGTTACGTCTGTTACAGAGATTTGTGAAAGTATCTGCAGCAAACAGTTTTTTGTTCTTTTGTGAGATTTTGGTGTTACTAGCTGGCCAGTGGTTGTAACTTTTCCCACGTTAGCCGTGAGAAGGTAATGGTGAGCTGCCTTCCTGAACTGCTGGAGTCCACGTGCTTTCAGTTAACCCACAGTGTCATTGGGGAGTGGAATTCCAAGATTTTGATCCAATGACACTGCAGGAACAGCAATATATTTCCAAATCTGGAACAAGCAAAGGCAAAAAGATATGGAAAAAGACACAGCCAGGAATAGGGTCTGTGATCAGAATGGATGAAAGAAGTCTTGCTGTGAAGTTGTCGAACTCCATGCTGAGACCTCAAGGTTGTCAAGTGTCAATGTGTAAATGAGATATTGTTCTTCCTGCTTGTGTTGAGCTTTGTTGGAACACCTCAGCAGTCCAGGATCGAAGTCTAAGTATGGAGCAAGTCAGCTTGATAAGGAACCAGAGGGTCAAATGCTGTCTTCCATTCTTGCCCCAAAAAAACAAAACAAACTCCTGTCTTGTTGGATGCAATCATCAGAAAAGGCCCACTTTCATCTTTATATACCTGTCGTTTGCACCTATCTTACATCTCTATCTCTCCTTTACCACCATTAACACTCCCTTTGCCTTTTGCTCCCATGACCTTCACCACCTGTTCCACTCGCTCCTTTACTCCCACAGTCTACAGCATAAAAATCACCATGTCTTAGCTGCTTAAATTTTGAAGAAATCATACCAGACTCAAAACATTGACTGCCTTTCATTCTCCAGATTTTGCTTGACTTGCTTAGTTATGCTAGTATTTTCTGTTTTTATTTCCGATTTGCAGTGTCTGTAGTATTTTGTCATTATTTGAGTGAATTGACGTGTTTGATTTGTGTTTTTTTTTTAAATTGCCTTCTTAACCTGCATTGCAACCTGCAAATTGGGTATTTGTGTGTGCACATTTGTTTTTTGTTGTGCATTTTTTAGATTATTATTTTCCTATTAGTTTGTCACCACTTGGTTCTCTTCCCAAAATGTAATACCTCACATTTAGCTTTGTCAATCCTAATATTCCAGTCATTTTCATTCTGCATGTTTATTCATGTTGTCTTGGAATTTTTGAAAATCTCTGTGTTTTGATTATTGCCCCAAACATTTTGGCAAGGTGTTGTAATTTTAATTGTATGTCTCTTGTTGAACAAAGCAGACAGCTAACATTTTTCTTCGTACTCTTACACTTGCTGCTCCATCTTTTGTTTGTGTGCATGGTATTTACGAGTGGAAAAGCTTCTACCTTTGACTGTTGACAATGCAAAAAAGGTGTTGAAGGCGAATTGCTTGCAAACTTTGGTTATCCAGTCAGTCATGAATTCGTGAGGCTGTGGGCTGGTTTCAGATTGGGGAGCCAGTGTGGCCTTGGACAGAAACCACTTTGTTGACTGGTATTGGTACTGGGCCACAGAACTCTTCCAAACTCCATGAATACAAGCCTTCTTTGAATGCTAGAAAATTTCTGCAAACCCAGCCACCTGTGCAGAGGACCAGTGCTGGCTTTTCTCCCTCTCCTTTGACCGTAGAACTGTAAGTGGAGTTGAGATAGTGAGCAGCCATGGTCCATCTGTATAGTACAACAGGCTCCAGTGTATGAATAGTCTTCTCCTGATAGAATGTTTCTTTTCCTGCTGCAAATATTCCAAGTTGACAGTGGTTCTGGAAAATCCTGTTCCACATTGTTTTGTTCATTGTTCTAGCATGCTTCCCTTTCCTACTCAGCTGCCAATTCTGATGCTTGCCATTGTATCCTGGAGTGCTGCATTCTAGACATGCCTGGGCCAACACGCATGGGCTTCCATGCCATTGCATTGTATCTTTTCTGTTTACTTTTATTTGACCTGTCCGGCTGGTCGGAAGTATCTTTGATGCTGATGGTGAGGAGATTTTTGTCTCCCCTTTGTCAATGGCCAAGTTTCAATGCGTCAAGCAAATAAACAGTTTCGTACAACTGGCTGCACATGGAGGTATTTGATCAGAGTGTTGGTAATTTATCTCGAACTTTCTGCATCCTTGTTTCTGTGACTGTTTTGTTAACTCCCAGCTTCTTACTGAATTATTTCACAGCAAGTTTAATTTGCTGTTTGATCCTCCACTCATTCTGGGATTGAAAGTGAATCTTTTCTTGTGTTTCAGAGAGGGTGACCTTTCGGTTATCTCTGACTGACAAAATTTGCTTGTCTGAAAATCCAAACTGCGTATTTCATTCTTCTGGCTTTGCATGCACAAAGTCTGCTTTTGAGTTTGCCGATTAGCAGATATCCTAAATACGCATCTCTCCACAATTCGATGCTTGCTTAAAGTTCCCAGCCATTTCCTGTTGATGGCAAGTCAGTCATTATGCTTCTTCATTCTGTTGTCTGCGGATCTCCTTGATCTCTTTGTGGATGTTCTTTCTTGCGTACCTCATACAACAAGGTTATTCCATGAGCAGAAGCTGCACAACGATTTGTGTGTTCACTTCCTGTGCTGAAATCATTTTTTTCAAGTAATTGTTTTTACCTGCAGCCTTGACATTCCATAGACGTTTATTGTCATATTTACAGGGCAGCTTTTGAATGTTAACATGCTGCATTTCTCTGACTTAATTGGGTTCCATTTTATCATGATTTCCTCTTGTGTTGATGAAACAATGAACACATTGTTTGTTTGAGCCACAAATCAACCTTGTTCTGTCAGTTTTGATATAGAACATAGAACAGTACAGCACAGAACAGGCCCTTCAGCCCACGATGTTGTGCCGACCATTGATCCTCATGTATGCACCCTCAAATTTCTGTGACCATATGCATGTCCAGCAGTCTCTTAAATGACCCCAATGACCTTGCTTCCACAACTGCTGCTGGCAACGCATTCCATATGTTTTACTCTAGTTTGCTCCTTCGGGCAAGGATTGTTCTTCATCTTTTACACTGGCCAGATCGCTTGGTATAAAGAACTTGTTTAAAGTTTAGGGCAAAGCAAGGCAAATGAAATGTAGGCTGCCTCAGCAAAAGGGTTTGAGTGCAGGAGCAAAGGAGCCTCCTTGCACTTGGTAGCCCCTGGGTTATTGTGTGCAGTTTGGCCTCTTACCAAAGGAAGGACATATTGCCACAGACGGAGTGAAATATAGGTTGACTAGACTGATACCTCGAATGGTGGGGCTATCTTAGGAGAAGAGGTTGCAGTGAATCTACAGAGTAAGTGGTAGACTGTACAGGATTGAGACAAGGAAGAATTTCTTCACCCAGAGGTTGGTGAGCCTTTGGAATTCTCTACCCTTGGGGGCTGTGCAGTTCAAAACAACAGGGATTGATATTGTATCAGTGATATTGGGAACTGCAGATGCTGGAGAATCCAAGATAACAAAGTGTGGAGCTGGATGAACACAGCAGGCCAAGCAGCATCTCGGGAGCACAAAAGCTGACGTTTCGGGCTTAGACCCTCTGATCCTGCCTGATGAAGGGTCTAGGCTCGAAACGTCAGCTTTTGTGCTCCTGAGATGCTGCTTGGCGTGCTGTGTTCATCCAGCTCCACACTTTGTTATCAGGGATTGATATTGTTTTGGGTATGAAAAACATCACGGGATATGGGAATAGTGCAGGGAAATTTATGTTGAGCTGGAATATTAGCCACAGTGTCTTAAATGATGGAGCAGTCAGGAGTGACTGAGCAGTGTACTCCTGAGGTGTTGATGTCTGATGTCAGTAAACTCTTTCCACAATGAAGGTTCACCAGTAACACTCTCATTTAAGATCAGTCTGGGAGCCCAGGAGCAATCTAAAACATTCAGAACAGAATTGAATGCTGGTTGGGAATTTAGGCGATATGAGCCAGGCAAATGAACATGAGCTGAGAGAGATCATTTGCTGAGCTTCACCAAGTGATAGTGACCGACAATGAAAGGCTGGGTCCGTTGGGCCTATGTTTGTTGGTGTTCAGAACAATGCGAGGTGCTCTGTCTGAATTTTCGAGCATTCTTTCGATCTGGATGGGGTTGAGACTGGGAGGGTCACCTGGGATGGCGGGGAATTAACACCACGCACACATGCACACACTGGCACGATGTGTGCGTCCCATCATTACATATGCTTAGGGCCGGTGCCAGCCATGTCGCTTTCCCACCGGGCCATAAGCGACTACAGGGAGAGGGAACCTCCACCGTTATTGTATTGATTTGCAGAGTAAGCATGAGAAGGTCTGTGCGCCTGCTCTCATTAAATGCAATGGTAAAGTAAGCACTGAGATGCTGAATAGCTTCCTTCCTTGTGCTTTGAAATGAGCTTGAGAGACTGTATTTAGATTACTGTATAGTTCGGGCACAAAGCCTTCTGATTTGTCTTGTTAACATTTCTTGTCCCACTAAGTTTTCCTTTGGCCTTGTTTGATTCTGGCTTTTGAAGCCTCCGCGTGTCACTACCCTAGAAAATTCCAAGGAGTCACTTCCGTGCCATTTGTTCTTGTCTGTGATTCTCCTTCCTCTGTGTCCTTGCCAAAGTTCCTATCCCTCTGCCAATTTAGTTTAAACCCTCCCCAAATCACCGCTGCAAATGCACCGTGCAGGTCATCAGTGATGATGCTGCCCAGGTGTAACCTGTCCAGTTTGGACTGGTCTCAATGCCCCAGGAATCTGAAACCCTCCCTCCAAACTATCTCTTTGAGCAGGTGTTCGTACAATATATTCTGCTGTACCTCCTCTGAATCATATGTAGCATTGATGGTAATCCTGAGATCACTACTTTTTGAGGTCCTAGTTGTCAGCTTGCTTTGTAGTGTCCTTTATTCTGCTTTTAGAACCTCGTCCTTTTTTTACATTGTCATTGGTTCCAGAGTCTACCACAACCATTGACTGTTCAGCATCTAAATTGCGGAACTCCTGTGCCGCCCTGAGAGATAGAACATAGAACATTACAGCACAGTACAGGCCCTTCGGCCCTCGATGTTGTGCCGACCTGTCACACCGATCTCAAGCCCATCTAACCTACACTATTCCATGTACGTCCATATGCTTATCCAATGACAACTTAAATGTACCTAAAGTTGGCGAATCTACTACCGTTGCAGGCAAAGCGTTCCATTCCCTTACTACTCTCTGAGTAAAGAAACTACTTCTGACATCTGTCCTATATCTTTCACCCCTCAATTTAAAGCTATGCCCCCTCGTGCTTGCCGTCACCATCCTAGGAAAAAGGCTCTCCCTATCCACCCTATCTAACCCTCTGATTATTTTATATGTTTCAATTAAGTCACCTCTCAACCTTCTTCTCCCTCATGAAAACAGCCTCAAGTCCCTCAGCCTTTCCTTATAAGACCTTCCCTCCATACCAGGCAACATCCTAGTAAATCTCCTATGCACCCTTTCCAAAGCTTCCACATCCTTCTTATAATGCGGTGACCAGAACTGTACACAATACTCCAAGTGCGGCCGCACCAGAGTTTTGTACAGTTTCACCATAACCTCTTGGTTCCGGAACTCGATCCCTCTATTAATAAAAGCTAAAACACTGTATGCCTTCTTAACAGCCCTGTCAACCTGGGTGGCAACTTTCAAGGATCTGTGTACATGGACACCGAGATCTCTCTGTTCATCTACACTGCTAAGAATCTTACCATTAGCCCTGTACTTTGCCTTCTGGTTACTCCCACCAAAGGGCATCACCTCACACTTGTCTGCATTAAACTCCGTTTGCCACCTCTCAGCCCAGCTCTGCAGCTTATCTATGTCTCTCTGCAACCTACAGCATCCTTTGTCACTATCCACAACTCCACTGACCTGAGTGTCGTCTGCAAATTTACTAACCCATCCTTCTACACCCTCATCCAGGTCATTTATAAAAATGACAAACAGCAGTGGACCCAACACCGACCCTTGCGGTACACCACTAGTAACTGGTCTCAGGATGAACGTTTCCCATCAACTACCACCCTCTGTGTCTTCTTTCAGCAAGCCAATTTCCGATCCAAACTGCTATATCTCCCACAATTCCATTCCTCCGCATTTCGTACAATAGCCTATTGTGGTGAACCTTATCGAACGCCTTGCTGAAATCCATATACACCACATCAACGGGTTTACTCTCATCTACCTGTTTGGTCACCTTCTCAAAAAACTCAATAGGGTTTGTGAGGCACGACCTTCCCTTCACACAACCGTGCTGACTTTCCTTGACCTTGATCCTTGTCTCAGCCTTGCTTCAGTATGACCACCTCCATATCCACGGTTGTTTCAGCTGAGCGGATGTTCCACAGTATTCCCAGCCGCTGCCCCAGCTCCGAACCATAGATTTCCAGGAGCTGCAACTGGAGACACTTCCTGCACACGTGCTAGCTCCAGGCTCTGGAATTATTCCTGGCTTCCCACATGGAGCGGGATGAGCACAACACAGCTTTGAGCTCTTCTGTCATGACTTAGCACTTTAAATTTAACCTTGTGGAAGATCAATCATAACAAATAATATCTATTTCTTTTGGGCCCTTATTTCCTGTTTTGACAGAATACAGCCCCTGGAAACTGTAAACCCAACTAACACCTGACCTGTAAGTGATCAAAGTTGTACATCTTATCCTGACCTTCCTTTATAATTTAATAATCAGCTGTATCATTTGGAGTCTGTACTCCTGCAGCAGGACAAGATACTGTTTCTCTATCCACAGATGCTGCCAAATCTGTGGAGTTTCTCCAGCAATTTCTGTTATGTTTTTATTGCCACTGATTTCTTGTTCCCACATCTTGATTCATCTGTCAGGTTTGCACCCAGTTATCCTTTCACTGAAATAGTCCGTTCTCCTGTCCCACTTGGCGACAGATTTGCTTGGACAGAGCAGAACCTGAACAGATGTGAACACACAAATGTAGTGCATTGCAGTGGTGCTGAAAGGGAATCTCAGACAAGTTACATGGTGAGATTTTGTGTGCAAATTTTGCGTCTTGTGCCTGTGAACTGGCATTGCTGAACAAAAGCTGGGAAATCTGAAACCAAAAACAGCAAATGCAGCAAAATCATTATCATCAAAATACGAATGAACTAACAAATGGAATAAGGACTTTCCTAAAACTTACACAATTAAGAAGGTGAGGTGCATCAGTGTTTAAAATGTGCTGCAACAACCTTTATTTTCTTAATTGATGGAATGTGGGCTTTGCTGACTCAACCAGCATTGATTGCTCATTGCTAATTGGCCTTGAGAAGGTGGTGATGAGCTGCCTTCCTCAGCCACTGCAGTCTATGGTGCTGTTTGGAAGAGACTGTCAGAATTTTGACTCAGTGACAGTGAGGTACATTGCCAGTTCAAGATGGGGGTGAGCTTACAGTGAGTGGTGTTCCTGTGTACCAGTTAACCATCTCAATAGTTGTGGTCCTGTGTTTGGAAAGTGCTGTCTCAGGGGTCTTGGTGAATTTCTGCATATCATCTTGAAGATGGTATTCACTGCTCCTACTGAGTGTTGGTGTTGCACGGAGTGCTATTGGCGTCATTGTGTGTCACAAAGCAGCTGTCCCACCAAGTGAGATAACCGACCCCAGTGTCCCGTGCTTAAGGTCGTAACAGGAGGATTTTAGCAGCTTCTGTTCAATTGTGCTTTCATTTGTCATTACCAAGGTTCAGTAACGTCTTCCCCAGTCTCAACATGGCAGTGAAGAGACGAGAGCAGACTTTACAAGACTACAAAAGATTACAGTCCAAAGTAGAGAAGTATGAAGAGAAGGACAAGTCTGGCCCTGTACTTGTGAAGCTTCACCAGGTAAGGTGGAAGCACAGCTCGACATGTTTCAAGGGGTTGTTGATGTTTTGGTGACATAACACACGTAGTTTGGGCCCTGTTCTTCCATGTAAAGTGAGCTGCAAAGCTCAGTCATGATGTGCAAATAGCTCCAACCACTTAAGGGGGCTTTTGTAGGGACTGTGAAGGAAAGAAGTGGCCCATCACATGACATGGACATCTCTCCCACATAGGCCAGATAAAAGCTAATTGTCTATGAATCTGAACATCGTTGCGCATATGTCCTGACAAGAAGCTTGGCAGCACTACAGATCACAGAATTGTTGCTGTGCAGACAGAGGCCACCTTCCCTCTGAAGAGCATCCCACCCAGACCCACCCCCTATCCCTGAAAGCCTGCATTTCTCATGGCTAATTGACGTAGCCTGCACGTCTCTGCATACTGCAGGGCAATTGAGCATGACCAATCCACCCAACCCCCTCATCTTTGGATGGGGAATGACTGTGGGAGGATACCAGAGTACCTAGAGGAAACACACAAAGGCACATTGGGATGTGCAAATTCCACACAGACAGTCACCCAAGAGTGGAATCAAACGCAGGCGTCTGGTGCTGTGAGGCAGTAGAGCGAATCACTGTGCTACGGTGCTGCCCCAAGACGTGCAGACGTCATGGGGAGCCTGACGATGTTGTGGGACTGGAGCTCATGTATCCCATGTCTCTGAATGCTGTGCACTGCTACTCAGTCTAGCTGAGTAGCATTACCCTGACGAGTGTGAGACTGAAGTATCTAACTGTATAGTAACCTTCTGGAGCTATCAAGGGAGCTGAAATGCAGGGACAAGGGATATTTGGATAAAAATCAAACAAAGAGCTGTGGAGATGAAAGCAGAGGGCAAGAGGAGAGGCGAACGAGAAAAAAACACGTAATAAGCTGTGTAACAAGCTGGATGAACACGGCAGGCCAAGCAGTGTCATAGGAGCAGGAAAGCTGACGTTTTGGGCCAGCATCTACGGTTCCTACTTGGCCCGCTGTTTTAGAACATAGAACAATACAGCGCAGAGCAGGCCCTTCGGCCCTTGATGTTACGCTTACCTGTGAACTAATCTAAACTCATCCCTTACACTATCCCATCATCATCCATCTGCTTATCCAAGGACTGTTTAAATGCCCCTAATGTGGCTGAGTTAACTACATTGGCATGCAGGGCATTCTACACCCTTACCACTCTCTGGGTAAAGAACCTGCCTCTGACATTTGTCTTAAATCTATCACCCCTCAATTTGTAGCTATGCCCCCTCATACAAGCTGACGTCATCATCCTCAGAAAAAGACTATCTAATCCTCTGATCATCTTATATGTCTCTATTAAATCCGCTCTAGACCACCTTCTCTCCAATGAGAACAGGCCCAAGTCCCTCAGCCTTTCTTCATAGGGCCTGTGCTCCTGACCAGGCAACATCCTGGTAAATCTCCTCTGCACCTTTTCCAATGCTTCCACATCGTTCCTGTAATGGGGCGACCAGAACTGCACGCAATATTCCAAATGAGGCCGCACTAGCGTTTTGTACAGTTACAGCATGACATCACGACTCTGGAACTCAATCCCTCTACCAATAAAGCCTAACACACTCTAAGCCTTTTAAACAGCAGTATCAACCAGGGTGGCAACTTTCAGGGATCTATATACATGGACACCAAGATCCCTCTGCAAATCCACACTACCAAGATTCTTTCCATTGACCCAGTATTCTGCCTTCCTATTATTCTTCCAAAAGTGAATCACCTCACATTTATCTGCATTGAACTCCATTTGTCACCTTTCAGCCCAATTCTGCAGTTTATCCAAGTCTCCCTGCAACCTGCAACATTCTTCCACTCTGTCCACCACACCACCAACTTTAGTGTCATCTGCAAACTTACTAACCCATCCACCTATGCCTGTGTCCAAGTCATTTATGAAAATGACAAACAGCGAAAACAGATCCTTGAGACACACCACTAGTAACCAGACTCCAGGCTGAATATTTTCCATCAACCACCACTTGTTGCCTTCTTACAGAAAGCCAGTTTCTAATCCAAACTGCTAAATCTCCCTCAATCCCATGCCTCCGTATTTTCTCCAATAGCCTACCATGTGGAACCTTATCAAAGGCTTTACTGAAGTCCGTGTACACCACGTCAACTGCCCTACCTTCATCCACATGCTTGCTCACCTCCTCAAAAAACTCAATGAGGTTGGTAAGACACCACCTGTCCTTGACGAATCCGTGTTGACTATTTCCGATCAAATTTTCATTCATCTCTACACCTTGTTATCTTGGATTCTCCAGCATCTGCAGTTCCTACTGTCTCTAATAAACTGTGTGGCCTGTCTTTTATGTCCCATCAAGTATGGAGATAATTTTGGTCCAAACAGTTAGTGCTTTCCAAGATGTGGAAACATGTGATATGGAAGAAGGCCATTCTGTCCATGTGTCTGTGGTTGCTGATGAATAGGCTTCTAACCAGTTCTCACTCTACAGCATCCTAGAGATTGCCCCTCTTTAAGTTGTATATCCGTGAACTTTAATAAAATGATGAGTTTCTGGCTGTACCACCCTTTGAGGGAGTGAATTGCAGACGTCCACAACCCTTGGGGTCGAAACATTTCTCCTCAACTCCTCTCTGATCCTTCAACCAACTGCTTTCAGTCTGGTTGTTGCCCTGTTTATGCAAAGAGGGTCCTTCCTTATCCACTCTATCTTGGCCTCTCGTGGTTTTATATAACTCGGTGAAGTCTGAACAAGAACTCAGCCTGTCCAAAGCGAAAGGTCTTCAATTCTAGCCTGTGATCACATTCTGACGCAATGTGGTGATCACAATTATATGTAATCCTCCAGGCCTAGCCAGAGTTTTGTACAGCTGTAGAGTAAACTCCCTCCTCTTAGTTTACGTGTCTTGGACATATGAAACAAAGCCAAATTCCAAATGTTTTAGTGCGACAGAAACAGAAGCCAGGCAACACGATGAATAAATTTTATCCTGGAAAGAATGCTTCTCAGTGACATCCCCTCTGCAACATAAGGCTACTTATCCAGGTTAATTTGAACTGACCAGGAGTTTCTCCTATTATGCGAGATAAATTAAATCAGACAATTTGTTAACAATTGATCTGAAATGCATTGCACCGTTAAACTATTCTGGCTTATGATTTCTGTTTGATTCTTGTGATGTACGTAAATATCTTTCTTCCTAAATTTGTGCCTCCTGTTGGTAACAAAGTTGAGGATTCCTGAAATAGGCAACATGCTATTGAAGCTTTCTGTTGAGCACTCACCACGACAGATGCAAGAATTCCAGATTTCAAAGCGCACGCCAACTTACACTGCTTGGGAGAAGGGTACTGGTGAGTTGCCAGGTTAATTGATTGAGTTGAGACATTACCATGCAGAGTGCGGTAGGAATTGTTGTTCTTCAATGAATGAAGCAAAGCTGCTTTTCCATTGGGGTATTTTTGCATCTGTGCTGTTGAGTGCTAGATGAATAGTTTGGACAGCATGCGTGTTTATTTTATCAGTAACATGCCTGTCTGTTTCTTGCTAAGCCGAATGGCCATTTCTGTTTGTATCCTCCCAATAAAAGTATAATTGATACACTTTGTGACTAAGAAACACAGTTCCTAATTAGTTCCTCTTGACTGTGTTTCTCTTCAACCGTGTTCCTAATTAATGTTGAGAATTTCCTTCAAACCTGAAGCAGGCTGAGCTGAATTTGACAATGTGAGTGCAATAACTCGAGACAGCTGGTGTCCTGTTGCCAAGTCTCCCTTTTTTTACATATGGTAAGCCCTTGATACTGATGCAGCTCTCAGAGTGAACAGAATCTCTGAGACTCCTGTTTACTGTCAGCCAGGACACCCACGTTAATCCTCAGTCAGGGAGCTCAGATTCTGTGACGTCCACCTGGCTGAAGTTGTTGGAATCACTTCCATGAGGTCCACTTACTCTCCTATTGTACACAGCTATTTTCAGTTTGTGTCCCTCAGGTCAGTTTAAAATTTGGGACAAAACCCCGAGATAACACGTCTTTGGTTATTTTCATTCCTAGGCCAAAGAGGAGCTAAGGCCAGTCCGTGAGGATTTTGAAGCCAAAAACAAGCAGCTGCTTGAAGAAATGCCGAAATTTTACAACAGCCGCATCGATTACTTTCAGCCAAGCTTTGAAGCACTGATTCGCGCACAGGTAGGTACCTAGCCTGGATTTTGCCACACTCTCAACACTCTTTCTTTACTGTGAATTGGTCACTAGTTACTTGGAGTAAGCATTGACCTGCCCAACAATTGAGCAGGAGAGTGGGTTCTCAGTTCCCTGCCCATCAATAGTGATGGGTCTTTGTTTCACAGGATTGGCATCTGTCTGTTAGAGGAGTTTGTGATACTTCCCTCTGATGTTCTTCATGAGTAGGATTGCTGTACTCTTGCTCAACTTTGCTTCATATTTCAGTACTCCTGCTCCTAACTCTTGTGTTCGTCGCAGGTGAATGTTTCAATAGAAAGCATAGTCTCTGAGAATGAAAAAATCAACACATTGGTTAAACTTCACATTATTTTGTGGGCATCTTGTACTGTTTCACTTTGGTTGTCGAACAGTTGTATGTTTCCACAAATTTGTTTTTGAATCCCACCATGTGGATGGATTGTTTCAGTCCCACAGGGCTAGCATAAATTCAGTGGTCTGAGCTGTAAATGCCTCTTTGTCTCTCTCTCTCTCTCTCTCTCTCTCTCTCTCTCTCTCTCTCTCTCTCTCTCTCTCTCTCTCTCTCTCTCTCTCTCTCTCTCTGTCTCTCTCTCTCTCTGTCTCTCTTAAATGAGATTTTAATTCCTTTCTCATAAGGGTTGCGCATTGCAAACAGTGTTGAATTGTTCAGAATATATTTTGGAATTGCTTCAGCCCATAACTATTGGATAAATATTTTACTCCCAGTTAGGGTGCTAAAGATGGATGAGAATATGTTATATTTTAATTTGGGTTCCTCATCTGCAAGACTTGGATAAACCTTTGACCAAGCATTTAAATGTTTTGTTATGGAAATGAAGGGGAATATTCCCTGTTTCCTCATTTTTGCAGAACCTATTGTTCATTAAATACATCCTCTTGACTAGCTCATTGTGTGGTTTGTTTGAAATTTGAATCACCTCCTCAGAAGTTCTTGTTCAGTTTGAGCTTTCTAAGTATATGACATAAGAAAAGTCTTTCACCCACCTCTGGGGGGAGAAAGGTCAAATCTGTTTCAGAGATAGTAGGAACTGCAGATGCTAGAGAATCGAGATAACTAGGTGTAGAGCTGGATGAACGCAGCAGGCCGAGCAACATCAGAAGAGCAGGATGGCTTGTTACCTTGTTACCTCAAGGTCAAATCTGTGTAAATTTTCTGGTGCAGTGAGTTTCATGCGTATTGCAAGAATACCAGAGATTATTGGCTGTCATTAGCCTTTTAAGTGAAAGTTCTGTTTGAAAGTGGCAGGCATGTTCAGCAGTGTTTGCCGTGGTATTTCAGAACCATAGCTATGAAAAGTTCCACAGGAAATCAACTTTATACAACTCGAATTCTTAAAGTAAACTCTGAAATCCAATTCTGAAATCAAATGTCATTGTCTGCTCACTGATGATAGTTGCCTGCATCTTACCATTCTTGCGAACTGCGCAGAAGTGGACAGATCCCATTATTAGACCTGATGGATCAGGGAGAAATTTCATGGCAAAGAGCAAAGATGAAATAAAATCTATGTGCCACCTTCGTCAGTGGTCCTAGGGCAAGGATGTGAATCTAGCTGAAGCCTAAACACATGGGTTTGCACTGTGCCCTCTGGTCAGTTATTAGCAGACACCCTGGGTAGATGGAGAATGAAGTGCCAGTAGTTACTGCAGCTTGCTGTGAAGATAGTCAGTTCCTGGAATTTCATGGCCCTGAGCCTGACCTGTCACCGCTGTACTGATCATTGTACTCCAGTCATATTGTTTGACTTGCAGTTCATTCACCTCTGAAATTTAGCATATTGTTTAAAATCCTAATTAATTTTCTGTCGCTTGTCAGTTTGACCATTTTTTTTGTCTTTTAAACTCAATCAATCCAAGTTTCAAGATTTCCAGTTTGAGGGAGAATAGTCACAAATAATTTGTACCCTTTTCCAAAAGAAAACATCTTATCCCCAAAAAAGACCTGCACAGTTGGAACAAGATCGTGCAAGCAAAATGTTTTGGAAGTGAATCATTAATTTTGAACCTGTTTGCTGATTTCTCAAGTTTAAAGGAAACTTTCCGTCACGCATGAGAAGAACGAGAGTCCTGCTGTTTCTTTGGCAAAACTTTGAAGGATAAAGCTTTTAATTATCCCTTAACCAGAACCAACAGTCCTTTCAAGAACATCAGTGTCTGGCCATTGTCAGTCACGTGCTGCACTCTCGCTCTCTAACTAAAGCGCTTGCGCCCTCGCGCCCTCTCGTCCTCTCGTCCTCTCGCCCTCGCCCCCCCTCACACCATCTCGAACCCCCCCGCCCCCCCTCGCCACCCCCGTGACCCCCGCCCCCCTCGCCCGCGCGCCCTCTCGCCCCCTTGCCGCCCTCGCGACCTCTCGCGCCCCCCCTTGCCCCCCTTGCCACCACTCACCCCCCCGCGCCCCCTTGCGACCTCTCGCTGGCCCTCGCGCCCCCCTCGCTGGCCCTCGCGCCCCTCTCGCTGGCCCTCGCGCCCCTCTCGCTCCCATTCTCTCACTTTTCACCACAAACACTTGAACAACGATCTGTTTCTGTTGGGCAATGCTCACCAAAATGTGTTCTCTCTTTTTCCTGAGTTGCACTGGCCTGACTTTGTGCTGTGTTGTTGCCACTAACCCTGTGAAACTTATGCCAGAGGAGGTGGATTCAGCTCAGATGACTGAGGCTAGGACTCAATGCCCTGACCATGGGGATTAGAAGGACACCGCTCATCTGATCCGGGACAAAATGTCAAAAGCGCCTTCATTACTTTGACTGTTGTCTACAACAGAGAAGCAAGTCATGAAACCCATGTAATCCATGTCAGTGCTGAAGCTCCACTCAAGATTCCTCCCAGTATGAGGCAAAATGCATAATGTCAGGCTTCATTATCTTCCACGAATCTACCTTGTGTTGATATCGTAGAATTCAGAAGTTTACAGACATTGAAGGCATTTACGCATCTGAGGTCCTGCTATGTATCCTCGCGCAAGCAGAGTTAAAGGTAGGGAGAGCCATAAAATGGCATTCAGTTGGGGACCCGAAGACTGCTACCTGAGGACAAGTGCTGTTTTTTTTTTTGTTTGAAATGGTGATAACGAGGATAGATCCAATCAAGATTGAGAAACATCTGAACAAAGAACAACACAGCTCAGAATCAGGCCCTCTAACCCATCAAGTCTGTGCCGATTCCGAGCCTTTATTCAGACCCACTAGTGATTGCCTGTATGCCGTTTCTGGCCTTGTTGCTCTCTTGTCTTAAATATATTATTGACCAGATCAAGCCCCCTCAAAATATATTAGGGAGATACTGGATGTGAGTTTGCTCGCTGAGCCGGAAGGTTAGTTTTCAGACGTTTCGTCACCATTCTAGGTAACATCATCAGTGAGCCTCCGGTGAAGCGCTGGTGTTATGTCCCGCTTTCTATTTATCTGTTTCAGATTACATCACCAACCCAAGGAAACCTAAACAGATAAATAGAAAGCAGGACATAACACCAGCACTTCACCGGAGGCTCACTGATGATGTTACCTAGAATGGTGACGAAACGTCTGAAAACTAACCTTCCGGCTCAGCGAGCAAACTCACATCCAGAACCTCAACCTGAGCTACAAATCTTCTCAAAACTCATTAGGGAGATAGTCTAGCCCCCTTTTTTTTCTCATTTGAAAGCTAAGTGTAAGGTGTTGTGTTCTGGATGCAATTTGTTTGGTTAGATTACCAGACTTGAAGTAAAGCTTACTTTATTCAGACAGGAGTTAAAATACAGACATGATAAAAAGAAAAGAAAGTAATTAGCTCCACTGTAACTGTATCAAAATGTTTAACAAAATAATATACATTAACTACTACTAGTTAACTGTTCCAATATAGTAACATTCCATAAACACACCGTTGACTAAGGCAAACTCAGTTGAATAGATTGTCTCTCAACTCTAGCAGCAGGAAGAGAACCCCAGCTTTTAGCTGTAACTGAGAGAGGAAAAAGAGCTTCCCCGCCCAGCTTCATGGCAGCAACAACTGCCACTGAATAATTAAAGCTAACAAAGTCCTGGCTCGGTGGGAACTTGATCCTATCTATTCAGGCTGCTTTTATTGTTCCGACTTTTAACAAGTAAAACCCGAAGGCCTCACAAGCTGCTGATTAGCTTTGGACAGACTGCTTGGACCTCTTAGATCTGTAGTGTTGTTGCAAATGTTGCTTGCGTGCCAGCTTTCACCATCTCCACTGCCAGTGCATTCTGGGCACCTCCCACCGTCTGTGTGAAACATTTTCCCTGTACTTGCCCCTATACTTGTCTCCCTGGCATCTTGAACCTGTGCCCCCTTACAGTTGTCCTTTCCACCATGGGAAAGAACCTTTGACTATCCCCCCTATCTGTGCAACCTCTCCTCCTAACCAAAACCCTCCAGACTAGGCAACATCCTGGTAACCGTTCTCTGCATCCTCTCCAAAGCATCTACGTCCTTGATAATGGAATAGTGTAGGTTAGATGGGCTTCAGATTGGTTTCGTCGAGGGCTGTACGGCTTATGCTGCGCTGTAATGTTCTATGTTCTGCTGCTGTGGTCACCAGAACTGCACACAGTATACTAAAGTTTTGTACAGCTGGAACATAACTTGCCAGATATGAAGGTTAGTGTGCTGTACACCTTCTTGACCACCTGATCCACCTGTGTCACCACTTGTAGGGACCTGTGGACCCGTACACCTAGATTCATCCGTATGTCAGTGCTCCTAAGGGTTCTGCCATCTATTGAACAATTTGCACCTGAATTTGACCTTGCAAAATGCATCATCCTCGCACTTGTGTGGATTAAACTCAGTCAGCCATTTTTCTGCTCAAATCTGTAATGTGTCTATATCCCACCATATCCTTTGACAATCTGCAACTCCACCAATTTTTGTGTCATCCCCAAACTTCCGAATCAGACCACCTCCATTTCCTTCCAGATCATTTATATAAATTACAAACAACAAAGGACCTGGCACTGTTCCCACTGGTTAATGACCGCCATTCCGAAAAGCAGTCTTCCACTGCTTCTCTCTGTTTTCTACGACCAAGCCAGTTCTGTATCCATCTAGCCAGGTTGCCTGAGATCCCATAAGACTGTACTGTTTTGTACCAGCCTGCTGTGAGGTACCTTATCAAGTACCATAGTCGGGTCCATGCAGACAATATCCAGCTGCCCTTCCTTAACACTCATTCTTGTCATCTCCTCAAAAAAATTCAATCAAGTCGGTGAGATGTGACCTTCACTGCACAAACCCATGCTGCCTATCACTAACACGTCTGTTTGCTTCCAAATGTGAATAAATCCTGTCCCTCAGTATCTTCTCCAGCACTGATGCCAGGCTCGGTTGCGTATAATTACCTAGATTATCTCTTTTTCCCTTCTTAAACAAAGGAACAATGTTGGCTATTCTGCAGTCCTCTGGAACTTCATCTCAGGTCAAAGAAGAAGGAAAGGTATCCCACAATATCTTGGGATAGATCCTGTCTGGCCATTGGGACTTGTCTACCTTAATGCACTTCAATTCACCCAACACTTCCTCCTTTGATGTGTTGACCTGCCAAACCACAACATCCCTCAAGCCCTTCTCTTTGGTGAATACTGATATAAAGTACTCATTAAGGATCTCACCCACTTTCTCTGGCTCTGTGCATAATCTCCGTTCTTTATGCTTGAGTGGGCCCACTCTTTCTCTTGTTGCCCTCTTGTTTCTAATGTATGCGTAAAATGCCTGCGGATTTTCCTTAATCCTGCTGGCCAAGGACGTCTCATAGCCTCTTTTAGCCCTCTTCGCTCCCAATTTGAGCTCCTTCCTACTTCCTTCGTATTTGGGCAGCACGGTGGCTCAGTGGTTAGCACTGCTGCTTCACAGAGTCAGGACCCTGGGCCCAATTCCACCCAGGGGTGACTGTCTGTGGGAAGTCTCCCTGTGTCTGTGTGTGTTTCCTCCTGATGCTCCGGTTTCTTGCCACAGGCCAAAGGCTAGGTGGATTGGCCATGCTAAATTTCCCATCGTGTTCAGGGATTCCAGATGAGGTTGGTTGTAGGGGGAATGGGTCTGGTTGGGATGCTGTTCCGGTCAGTGTGGACTTGTTGGGCTAAAGGGCCTGATTCCACACTGTACGGTTCTATGAGTTCTTCAAGGACTTGGTTTGTTTTTCGTTGCCTAGATTTCACGTGTGCTTCCTTTTTTGACTAAGCTGACAATTTCCTTTGGCATCCTCCATTCCCGAATCCTGCTGTTCCTGTCCTTTATTTTCACAGGAGCGTGTCTGTCTTGCGCTCTAATCAACTGTCTGTTAAAAGACTGGCCATTACCGGTCAAACGTAGATTTACCCTGAAACAGCTGCTCAGCTGCACGTTCTCCAAATCTTGCCTAGTTTGGTTATAGTTGACCACCCCCCACTTTAAAACTTTATCCAAGGTCCACTCTTGTCCTTATCCATAAGTGTCCGAGAAGTGATGGAATTCTGGCCGCCTGATAAAGAGGGGCCAGTGCTTCAAGCGTTCGTAAGATCCCGGATGATGATCCTCCTGTTGAGTCAGATCCCAGATTGAAATATGGCTCAATAGATTTTTCTTGAAGACTGAGTGTGACGGTCTTTCAGTGAAGCACACACAAGGCTGCAGATTTGGTTATGTTAATTGCTTTATGTATTTTCCCTTCTCTTGCCATAAGACTTGACAATATGAACCCAATTCGGTTCATATATCAGGAAGCCTTCATTCATCTTTGACACATACAGGTTCAAAGAAACTCTTATATCACCAGTTTAAAGCCAAAACTCTGAAAACAAAAATATTTGGACATTTGTATGTATCTCACATTGTAGTATGCATATACTTTTCAAACCAATGGACAGGTTCTGAAATTGTGAAAGACAGGTTTGAATCTCGAGCTGAGACACCCCATGTCATTGGGCATTGTCATGGGGGTCAACTGAAGGTGGAGGCACTTCTGGTGTTGAGTTTCTCTGTTTGTCTCTCTCTGTGCCTCTGGTGGTGAGAAGAGTTGTTGCTGGTGAAAACTTGACGCTGTCAGCCCAAGGCTTTTGGTAGCAAGGGTGTTTTCTGCTTTTGGACTCTGAGCAAGGAGGCAATGAGTCAGTTCTTGAGCATTGTTGCCTTCAGTTGTCAGAAACTTGAGTGGGAATCGGTTGCCCAGCCAAATGTTTGTGTAAGGACTGTATGCAATTTAAACCTCAGAATAGCAGGATTACTGAGGACAATCCAAGTGAATTCATCAGAACTGTGGCGCGTCTTGGTGCTCTGGAGAAATGAATGCACCTTCAAAATCCTGGAAAGCGTTTGGAACTGTTGTGTGGAATTAAATTCAGACTGAGCAGAGCTCTGTTAAGATTTTTAGGGTTAAAAACCTGTTTGTGATACCTGTTTGATATGAAACTAACAGTATCCACTTTGTTTACTTCTGGTGCAGCAGAAATGCTCAGTTAAAGTGTGAAATCTTGTGCTTCACCTCTTTGAGACAAGATTGGATGTCTCTTGAGACATTAATAGTTTAGTTTTGAGATCATGACACAATCAGTGTGACTCTCCGTCCCTTCCTGTCATTTGCTCAGACACATTTTTCTAAGAAAGAGCGTACCATTCACCTCAAGTAGCCCCTATATGTGGCAGTTGTCACCATTCTGTGAATGAAGACATTTTCCCTGAATGCCCAATTTGTTCAACAGTCACAAACTCCTATTCCAAGTTGAGGGATAACCATTATCCAGCACGCTGGCATTAACTATGAAATCTTTGTTCTCTTTTGGAAGTGTCATCTCAAAATAGGTTGCATCAACCGTACAGTACTCCCTCAGTCTAGACCATCCAACAGTGTGGATGTCCCACAGTGCAGCATCCCGTTGGGGCTGACCTCCCCCGGTGGCGCGGCGCTTCCTTGGGGCTGACCCTCCGATGGTATGGCACTCGCTTAGGATTGTACTTGACTGTCACCTGAATCTTGTGCTGGAGACTGACGAGCAAGTCTTGAACCCACAATCACCTCTTCTAACACGAGTCCATGTCCAATCGTGAAGCCACAGCCTGGATGAGTTAGCATGTTGTAAACTAATGTAAAGTTTTCAAAATATGCAAAAGACTGTTTATGATGAGAGTGCTTTCAAGTGGCAGCTGAGCAGATTAGCTGTTTGGTTGTAAGTTTAGATTGCGAGACACTATCCATGAGCATTGCCTTTAATGCTTTGAACCAAGCTGTGATACCTCAGCTGTACTCCCTGTAACATGTTCATCAAAGATCAGAGAATAAACCAGTTTTTTTCTTAATTTACATGCGAAGCAAATGGTTCAGCATATTAACTATGTAGGAAATCTGTCTAAATGTGATTGAGATTTTGAGTTTGACTCCTGCCCATTCAACCTTGTAACACTGCGAAGTCACATTTACCCATCACAGCAGCTTGCTGAGAGTTTGCTCCCAGGATCAGGTGTATTCCTTCTGCACATGAAGTTTTGATTCCTGAGCAGACTGTGCGACAAGTTGACATTTTACTGCGGGTGACATATTTATGGTTATGCTTGCCTCCTGTCAGTCAAGTCCAAAATGTGGTATTTCAGGATTTCCTTTTTTTTGTCCTGAAGTACAAGTTCCTCCCAGCTTTTTTTGGAAAGTTTGGGTAATATTCAAAGGTTGCTTTCTGCATGTGTGGTGTACTTCTGTATTTTTGTGTGAGAGGGAAGGAACTAGTGACATACGTAAAAGTCACACTTTTCAGCAACTCGGATCGTCACGGTGATCAGTTGAGGCTTAGTT
Source organism: Stegostoma tigrinum (assembly GCF_030684315.1). Lineage (NCBI taxonomy): Eukaryota > Metazoa > Chordata > Chondrichthyes > Orectolobiformes > Stegostomatidae > Stegostoma > Stegostoma tigrinum. The sequence goes on along the minus strand of NC_081393.1, from coordinate 4,024,264 downwards.
TGCAAGAGGGAAGGGCGACAGGAAAAAAGTAAGTGACAGGTGGCTGGTTAACCTAGCACCTGTCATCAGCCATGTGATTATTGAAGAGGTTTTGCTGTGGATTTGGAAAAATTCCAGGTAATCAGGAAGTCAGCAAAAGAGAAATTATGTTTCACCCATTTGTTGGAGTTCTTTAAAGAAACTGTGCATAAATGGGAGCCTGTTGATGTAGAGCCACTGGGTTTCCAGATGGCCTTTACTGAGCTTTCGCATTAAAAATAATTGTTGCTCAAAGTAGGGAGCTCCTGGTGTGAATGGTGACATTTTAGCCTGGCCCAGAGATTGACTGGAGACAGTATATAGAGAGTTTGTTTCATTGGGCCTTTTTTTGACCAGCTATACGTTGCTAGAGAAGTCCTCCCAGGCTCTGCACTGGACCCTCTGCTTTTCCAGACAATATCCATAACCTAACTGGAGTGGCTAAATTGGCAAATGACACAAATGTAGTTAGGGAAGGGATGGCCTGAAGGTGACAGAAGGAGGATGTCAGTTGTGTGTGAATGGGCAAAACTCTGGCAAATGGACTATTATGTGGAAAAGTGTGGCATTGCTCACTTCTGAAGTGCAGAAAGAGTGACAATCAGTCAGATATGAAGTGTTGCCAGTTATTTAGAAGTCTATTCCATCTAAGGGTCCTATCCTTAACTACAGAGGAATTGAACATAAAAGTAAGGATAAAATTAAACTCAGAACTGCGGACCTTGAAGAAGGGTTGTTGCACTTGAAATGTTAACTCTGTTTTGTCTCCAGACAGGGTTCCTCCAGCAATTTCTGATTTTCACCTCAAAGTAAGGATGTTGTGCTTCAGTTGTACAGGGCATTGGTGCAACGATATTTCGAATCATGTGTGCAGTTTCGCTGTCCTTTTTCAGGAAGGATGTAACAGCTTTGGAGGCAGTTCAGAGGAGGTTTACTCAATTGATACCTGGAATGAGAAGGTTGCTTTATGAGCGAAGGGCTGAACAGGCTTGTCTTATTTTCACTGAAGTTCAGAAGAATGAGGGATGACTTGATTGAAATACATAAAAGTGTGAAAAGGGCTCTTGTGGTGCAGTGGTTATGTCCTTAATAGATCCTGAATGCCCTTGACCCCGTGGAAGGAAAGGATGTTTCCTCTTAAGGGTGAATCAAGAACTAAGGCTACTGCTTAAAGTCATTTTTTATTCACTCATGGGTTGAGGGCCTACCTGGTGAGGTCAGCATTTATTAGCCATCCCAGAGGGCAGTTCATAGTCAACTACATTTGCTGTGGGTCTGGAGTCATTGCAGGCCAGACCAGGTGGCAGTTTGCAGCCCTGGAGAACGTTAATGAACCAGATGGGTTTTTCCTGACATTGGTTTTACGGTCATCGTTAGACTGATAATTCCATATTTCAATTGCATTCACATTCCACCATCTGCTGTAGTGGGATTCGAACCCTGGACCCCAGAACATGACCCGAGTGTTTGGATTAACAGACCAGTGATAATACCACTGGGCCATCACTTCCCATCAATGTCCCTTTCAAGGCAGAGATGAGGAAAAATTTTTTTCTTAGAGCGGTGCGTAAGTTTGGAACCTAGTGCCCTAGAAACCAGTGGAGATAGAATCCTTAATTCATTTTAAAATGGAGATATGCAGTGAAGTATTCTTATAATGTCATGCAGCACACAGGATCTTGAAGCACAGAAGTGGCCTGCTGTCCATTTGTGCTTTTCCCGGTTGTTGGAAAAAGCTGTCTGACTTGTCCCAATCTTTCTGCACTTTGCTGACAGCCCTGCAGTTTATTCCCCTTTGAGTACTTGTCCAGTTTGCTTTCAGCAGTAATCAATGAATCTGCTTCCACTGCCCTTTCAGACATTGCATTGTGCCTCACACTAACACTCAGTGGAAGGTAATTTCTCTGCATCTCTTCTCTGGCTCTTTGGCTGTTAATAGAGTTACTGACCTGACTGTCCAGTTCTTCTTGTCTTTGCACTGTTGAAATCTTACATGATTTTGAACACCTTTCTTCAACTGCACTTGTTCTTCTTTGCACTGCTTCAAGGAGAAGATGCCAGTTTCTGCAGTGTTCCTGTATAACTGCAGATCTAGTTCTTAGTAACCATTCTCAGAAATCTCCTTCACACCCTGTCTGTGGCCTTCACCTTCTGAATAGCACCTTTCTTGGGTTTCTGGTGCCCGGAATTCAACACACCTATTCAGTATCTGACAAAGATTGTGCATAATTTCTCTTCCATTTTAAATCATGTCAAGAGTCGAGATGTTTTTGTTAACAGCCTTATCGATTGAGCTTATCACCTTTCAAGATCTCTGCGTGGAAACAACTGTGAGCCTGTATTCTTGACCCCCCCACCCCCGCAACATTGCCCTGTTTATAATGCGTCTCCTAATATTCCATTACAAAATGTGTCATTTGACTCTTTTCTGTGTTACGTTTCAATTGTCATGTGTCTGTCCATTTTTTCAGTCTGCTTCTGTGCTCTGTCTTCCTTGCCGTTCACAGTCTTTTCAAGTTCAGTGTTATCCAGAAACTTTGAAATGAAAAGTATAAATTGGAAGACCTTGAGGAAACTGTTTCTTTCAGTGTGTTGCCTTCTACACCTGTCGACAAAGTTTTGACTATCTTTTCTATACTTGCAACATTCTGTTAAAGCATAAGTTTCTGTGAATGTAGAACGAGAGCAGCAACTAACTCAACGTATAGCTGTAGCCACTAGATGTCACTTGTCGGAACAGTGAATAGTGAGTGACAGCTGTGTGTCTGAAACGTCTTGTGCATTTGCCTTGTGTCCACATACTGTCGATCTAGCATTTTGAGGTCTGTCTTTGCAACTTCCCATTTGTTCCCTGTATCCTAGTTCAACCATTCAGAACTGCAGAGAGAGACTTAACGTGTGTTTCAGATTCAACTTGAGCCGTGGAGCACTGTTTCAGCTTGTGTGAATGTACAGATTAGCAAAAGGAGTCAGCTTAGGGTCACAAATTTGCTTGGCCTCTCGAGCCAGCTTGCCATTTAATGAGATCACGGTTGGTCTGATTAGTCCTGACTGCCATTGACACCCCAATTTAAACTTTGGCCATCTTGCTTATCAATAGGACATCTGCCTTGACTTCAAAACTCTTTCACTGCCTTATGAGGAAGAGGGTTCTCGGGACTCATGGCCCTGTGTGAGATGAAATTTCTCCTTCTCTGAGATGGGTGATAATTAATGCTTTTTAAAAAGTGACCCTCTTGTCCTAGATTCTCCCAAAAACAGTAAACACCACATCCACCCAATTGTGAGCATCTCCAGATCCTGCCTGGCTAAGTCACGTTGTCAGGAAAACAAGTTAAAATTGAAAGCTGGGATGGAATTCCAAACTAATTCCAGCTGGTTTGGTGGGTGAGTGAGGATTCTCATATCATTTTATATTACCTTAGCTTCCACCATCCTCCTTATGGAATTTGTTAGGAACTTCCCTCAGAATTTCTTCGCATGATTTCCTGTTTGATGTCAGATGACTAAAGCAGCGTGTGGAATTGGTAGGAATGGGGGAGCAGGAACCAGATGGTCGGTTTCAGAAATGACATCTTTTGTTTGGACATGAGGTGCCAGCTGTGTGCCTCTCTTCCACACAGGCCTGTCTTTGAGACTTCTGAGCAAAACCATGAGTATAATGCTCAAGACTGTGAGGTTGTGCTACTGCCTCCTGTTCATGAAACAAATACACTTCAGTGAATCAAGCGGGATGTATTGGGAAGTTGGATGGACCGATACTGCAAGTTTTATGGACTCATTAACGTGGAGGTTCAATTCAAGTCACCAAACCATCCCTTATGAGAAAATAAGCTTTCTGGTTTTCTTGATTCAAACGACAACTCACAGATGCACATGTGGCCTTTGTAGTAACTTGGCCGTGGAGCTTGGTATCTTTCTGGTGGATTTCTTTTTGAGCCTACATGTTCTCGGGTGCTGTACACAACAGTGAGCGTGAATACCAGCTGCTAGCAGTCGTGCAGCACGACTGTCCCGAGGGAAGAGTGCCCCGCCTCACATCTGCTTCATGCACCTAATCCCCCAGATACCAAATGGGAAGTACTGCTTTACCACTTGACAGAACCCTCCTTTCTTGCCTCTGCGTTTATTTTGCCATTCTTCATATTTTTCCATTCTTCGTATTTTTCTGCCTGCTTTTGTTTTCTGGCATTGCAGGCTCAGCCGAAATGCAATTGTAGATATGTTTGCATGATTTGGAAAGGCTGAATTGGCTTCTGGTACCCGTTTCCTTACATTCCGTTCTCTCCGCCCCTCCCAAATTAACAACTCACTTTCTTGTTGCTGAAGCCTTTTAAATTTTGTCTGCAGTCTCGGAGGGGAAGGCGTGTGACAATGAAAGCAACAGATTGCAGATGCTGGAAAAACTGTGTCTGGCAGCACCTGTGGGATGAGAAATAGCATGAATGTTTTTAAATTGAATGTTGGTTTTGAAAGGGGAGGGTACAGGACCGGATGGTAGGGAAACCAGGTAGGAAGGTCTGCATGGTTTGGGATCAGGAAAGCAGGGCATGGCACCGCTGAATGACTTGAGTTTGGGGGTTAGAAGTTAGGGGGAAAACTGTTAGGAGGGTTAGATTTAATGGTTGGTTGCTATTGTAATTCCAGCTGATATTAATGCTGGACAAATCTGACTTGATGGATCACGTATTAAATTTCCCACTGTAGCCTAACGTTGTGATTAGTGACTGGAACACATTCACCTGAGGCTACAGACATCCTTGAATGACAGAACATAAGCTTATTTAACAAAAGAAGAAAGAAAGAAACAGAGCTACATGTGAATATATATGTGTGTGTGTATATACACACACCACAGTAGAAGGATCTTGACACAAATATCAAAACTAACTCTCTTCCTGTTTCCCAACACTCTCCATCTCCAAGACTCAGCCCAAGAACACATGACTGTTCTGTCTCAGCTTTCCAATGGGATTTGATGCTCAGATTATGGAGGCAGTTCCTTTCTGTGTCTGCAGGTATGAACCTCTTAGAATCCTAATGGACAGAACTGTTCAGTTTTAGTAGTGTGACAAATTCAGTTTTGACTCCTCTGGCTAAGGAGCTGCACATGTGGCCTTTGTAGTAACTTGGCCATGGAGCTTGGTATCTTTCTGGTGGATTTCTTTTTGAGCCTGCATGTTCTCAGGTGCTGTACACAACAGTGAGCGTGAATACCAGCTGGTTTTCCTGAACTGATTTGGCCAAACAGCAAAGTTCTCCTGTGAGGAAGAAAAACACTGTTCTGTTCTGAACTGGACTCTGGGTTCTTCTGAATTCAAACTTTAAATCTTTTGTTTTGATGTTCAGACTAAAGTCTTTGCCCTAATGTGTTAACTTCACATGTCTTGAACCCAACAGTGCAAACCTTTTATCCATTAACTCGACAGGGGCCTGTGATGCACTTGCCCCCTTAAAAGTCATGTCTTTGGATCTCTGTCCAAATGTTTTCTGGGCTTTCTTTTTAAAAGAAAATCACCTTTATCAGCTGATTAAAACCAGTCTGCATCTAATTTGTTCTCATTCAAATTCCAACAATGATGGAAGGTAATTTCCATGTTGATCACAGTGTTGTGTGGAGGGAGTCTGATGGGGAGGTCAGGAGGAGAGATTGGGGTTGGTGGGTAATAGCAAGGACAGTCAGAATGATTGAAAGAGACGGCTAGCACAGTCTAAGGAGGATGTTGATGTGCGCACACACCTCTGTAGGTGGAATGATTCCATCTAAAGCATTTCTGGAGTCTCGAGTAGCTTCCAACCACTGAACCACAAACTGGGGAACCGGATACCAGCATGCAACCGAGACATCAAATGGTAACAAAACATAACAGAACATCTAGAAAACTGCTTAAAATCTTATTTGTTTTGTACCTTCCATATTCCACAGTCCTGTCCTTCACTAAAATTATGCCAGCCTTGTCGTGGGAATGGGGTTTGGAGCTAATCCAGTGTTAGCGTGACCAACTTGGACTTGGAAGTGTTGGGGCATGATTATTTATTGAGGAGCTCACTATCCTATCCCATTCCACAAGGATTTCTTCATTATTTGACTGACTTTCAGGCGCATCAAAATCCAAATCATCTGGATTTGATTCCTCACTCTGACGAGCAGTAACTAATACCTGTTTGTCTGGTCCCCTGTCCCTGTCTTAGTAAGGTTTCAGCACAATCACATGACAACCCCAATAAAGTTTTTTTTTCCTGTCTGGTATCTTCACCAGATAATACACCTGATTCAACTTCTTGCTTTGAAGGGATCTCCTACCACTGATAACGGCATCAATATTTTATCCCCACAGGCAAACATATGAATTTTAGATTTCTTATCTGCTGCTTGCTTTATTAGATGCTGTGTTGCCTTTGGATGTTCTCTCAGTAAGTCATCTACTCTGTTTAATCTTTCTTTCACCTCAGATACAAAATTCAACTGTGAAATCTCTGACTTTGGACCTGTCAGCTGTTTCTTAATTCAGCTGAAAGCTCATCTTTCTTCGTGTCCGAATATCAACTCAAATGTAGTAAACTGAGTCAATTCTTTTGGGGCACCTCTAACAACAAACAATTTAAATGGGTTACCTTTATCCCCATCATTTGAGTAATCCTGGCAATAAGTCCTCAGCATGGCCTTTCGTGTTTGATGCCAACTTTTCATTGCTCCCTGAGATTCTGGATGGTACGCACTTGATTTAAAGTGTTCGATGTCTAAACTATGCACGATCCCCTTAAATAATTTGGCAGTGAGATTGGACCCTTGGTCTGACTGAATCTCACTGGGTAGTCTGTAACAGGTAAAGAAACCAAGCAACTGTTCCACAACCTTTACATGCCTCTGGAGATCTGGTAGACACATCCATTATGGTTAGCAAATAGTGGTTTTCGCTTTTGATTTTATGGAGGAGACCTGTGCAATCGATCATAACCCACATGAAAGGTTCTTCAAATACAGGAATTGGCATCAAAAATGTTTGTTTTAATACTGCCTGTGGCTTTCTTAGCATCTGACACATACGACAGGTACGGCAAAATTCAACCACATCATTATGTAATCCAGGCCAATAGAGAAGTGCTTTTGTATCTTCACCTGAGTCTTCCTCACTCCGAGATGAGGTCCTACAGGTAATTTATGTGCCATCCTCAATACTTCCTGTCTGTATCCGACTGGCAACACAATCTGGTGAACTTCTGCCGTTTTTACCTCTGCACTAACCTACCGAGGTCTCCTTTACCACCTTGGTTGTTGTCTTTAGGAGAGAATCCTTTTGGGAATACAGTCTGATTCCTTTTCCGGGTAGACTTTATGATATAAATCCTGTACTGTCACATCTTTTCGTTGTTGCTCCATTAATAGTTCAGAACGAAGCACCTCTGCCTGATCAAATTTTTCTTTTATTATTTCATCAAGGAGGGTGTCAGCTAACTGGACCTCACCTCCTTCGTCTCTCTCTTTGGCTTTTTCTTCTTGCTGCACCTTATGACTGTGGTATCTTATCACCGCACAATCTGGAAAAATTCCAGGGTATTTTTCTTTTAACTCCTCATTTCCCTAGTTTTCCTTTGGCATCTCCAGCACAAGGGGCATCACTCTGACCTTTGATCCTGCAAGGCCATTTCCAAGAACAGACTGTTTTCCTGGAATTGACATTTTTTCAATCACTCCAACTGTTACTTCCTGAGCCTTGATTGGACTTTCGAACCTGATGTTACACAGAGGAACGCTAAATCTCTCTCCATTTTTTCTACAGATGACCACTGTCTCGGGTGACATTTCAGAAGGCGTGCTCATACCATCATCTCTTCCTATTAGATGCATCTAATAGTATCTTCCTGAATAAACCTTACTCGCAGAGGTCAGGTCTTTGAAGAGATCGGGCACTCTCTTACTATCCAGCCCACGACTAGGCTGTGCACTCTCCTGCAGCTCCTCGAATTCTCTTGGGGTTTCCTCCACAACCTCAACTCATCCCACTGGTTTAGCCTTTTACCACATCCCAGTGCCTTTCTTAAAACACTAGCACTGTGACTTTGTGTGTCCCCCTCTATTACAGTGGGACACCTGAGGCTTTTCACTCTCTTGGGTTTCTTTTTTCACCTGTGGCAAACTATTCCCAGTGTGATTAACTTTTCGTTCTTCATTGAAGGGTCTCCCTTTTTACCAATTTCTGTCCTTCAAGGAACGATATTGTTGTCAGAAGCTAAATTTCGATTGAAACACTAATGCAAATTCATCCACTATCTCAGTAGCTCTTCTTGCTATTTAAACTTTTTGTTCCTCAACTAGAGTTGTTACCATTTCTGGAAGTGAGTTTTTGAACTCCTCCAGTCGAATAATCTCTTTCAGATCCTCATATGTCTTTTCTATTTTTAATCCTCTCACCCATCTATTGAAGTTGCTATGTTCAATTAATTCAAACTCAACATAGGTCTGACCTGGCTTCGTCCTTATATTTCTGAATTGTTTTCTCTATGCTTCTGGAACCAATTCGTCGACACTTAAAATAGCCCGTTTTACTCCTCCATAGCCCCTGACAGCGCTACAATCCCCTCACTAGCCCTGCATATCAACTTGGTCTGAATTAACAGTTCCCACAGTCTCCGGCCAATTCATCTGCCTAGCCAATTTCTCAAAGGATACAAAGGCTTCTATATATTTTTCAACAAATTTTGGTCATGTTAGAACATATTTGTGTACATCCCTACCAGGCTGTTGGCTGTGATGAGTTTGTTTATCCTCTCTGGTACTTTTCCTTGTGCCATTTGAAGTCTTTTTACTTAGTTCCAACTTCCATCTTGTCCCATGTGAGCATTCTTTTTGTTTTTCCTGAACTTGTAACAATTCCCCTTTCACTCTCTAACTCCAGTTGTCTTATTTGTAATTTTAAATTCTTCTAGCTCTCATGCACTTGCCTGTTTCTCTGGTTTCCTGAAATCGTTGACTAACTCCTTTTACAGTTTCATTTTTCCTCTTATCCCCAGTGAAACCCAATTCTGCCCTGTTTGCTAACTCTGAAAGTGTATCCAAATTCCTTTGTTAAACTTTCTGGGCAAATTTGGACAGCATCTTCAAATCTGAGAACCTCTCGAGCAATGTTAAGAGCTACTTCCCTCACTTTTGATTAAATCGCCCACAATTAACTGAAAGCAAACAGATTTTTCTCACTGAAATTTTATTTAAAGATCTAGGACACTAATCCCCAAGTCTGTTTTAAACCTATAGAAACCTGTTCAGAGCTGTTCAGATCCCGTACATGAACTGGCCAGATGCCAGACTTGAGCCCCCAACCTGGTAGGGAGGGGTGATTGAAACTCCCTGATAATTAAAATTGAAACACAAGTCTATTACAGTGTGCGTAGAGGTCCCCTTCTACTAACTAAAACTGGAAACACCCAGAGAAGCTCAGCTCACCTCGCCTAATCTGTCAACCTCCCCTTGTTTGTAACAGTGCAAATGAAGGATATTCTCTTTATAAGTAATGAGTAACAATTTGTTCATCTAACCCTAAAGTGAACAAATTAATAGAATTAATGACAAACCAAACAATTTCCTCTTAACTACTAACTTGTTCTTAACCAAACTAAATTTCACTGGTGTGCTGTTCCAATAAATGCAAGTCCCACATATATAAACCTAAGTAATAAGAAAATAAATTAACATTTAGTCTTTCAAAATATGCACACCTTTGTTCTGGTGTCCTTAAGTCATAAATGCCTTTCCTGTGCTCATCCGCCTGTCAGGGGTATTTTCTGTAACGTCTGCTGTGAGGACTCTTAGCTGGTGTGCCGTGGTACTTTTTATGGATAGATGGTGCTTTCTGAGAGAGCTTAGTAATCTCTTGTGAGAGCTACATGCTTATTTCTCAGATGGTGGTTCCCTCTCACACTGATTTTCTAAAATCCTCTCCTGATATACCTTGAATGACATAACAATTTTCTGACAATAGCATTGGCCCGAGGTTGTCAAAACCATCAGATTTAAAATCAGTTGGCTTTGAATTGCTAAGTGCTTGGTTTAACTTAATTGGCTGATTGCAGCGATTTGTCGAAGCATCAAACTCAACCCAAGGTTTCCAATCACACAGTTTCAACTGATAAATGTTTCAATTTCAGAATGGGCTGTACCCCTTCAGTTGCATAGATGCATTTTCTGTGTAAATCTGTAAGCTTGGAAAAACACTTCACTCTTAAAGGGACCATGCCTCTTTCCCCTTTATCTTCATTTTTTACAAACAAATTTTCGATTACTCCACACAAGTTTGTAACAACTCTCTCTTTCAGTGAAGACAGTTCAACTTGTCTTCAGTAGAAGTTGAACCTCTGGAGTATTCATTCAGATCCTGGCACTCACTCTGTGCCACTCACGTGTGGTGTTTCCAGCTTTTGGATCTTTGTCCCAGAGAGATTTCAGTACATCGAAGGTAAGAAGGGAAGCAAGGTGGGAGCCAGGTTTTCCTTTGCTGCTCAGAGTAACCTTTGACTAAATGTGAGCAGAAATAGAACAGCTGTCATTGAGTGGACATGTTGGTCATGGAGATCAGGTAGACGGGAGGACAGGGCAGCTGTGCTTATTGCTTGTTACCCGACAGTGACAAGTGTCTTTCAGTCAAGAGAAACACCGTGTTCACTGGTGGTTTGTTCAACAGGCAAACACTAATTGGATCCTATATTGGGACTGTTCAGTGTGATTTCGCAAAATTAATCTTGGTGGCACAATTGACCATTTGAAATGTACTGGTGAGAGGAATAAACATTTGCACCCCGTGCAGGTCGCAAGAGAATCATAGATTGTTTTTTGAAATCAACCATGATGTGTTTCACTCTAAATCAAGCCCCTGTGATGGGTCAGGATTCAAATGGTTTTCTTGGAGATGCTCCCAACTTTACCACAGTGACACTAACTCACACCTGAAGTGACAACTTTGTACAATTGGTTTTACAAACTCCATTTGCCTGTGACATCTCAGAAATTTCCGTTGTCCCATCCAAAAGCCCGTCTGATTGCAGTCTGTACACGCAACCAATAGTTAACTCTTCAGTGTCTCGCTATCTTATTGCCTTGGGATTCGGGCACCTCTGTGATTCCACTTGTTGTTGACACATGAGTGAGTGTACATGATGTGTCTTGTGTACTGAGGTAGCCGTGCTGTTCTGATGCTACTGCTTTCTGCGTGGCTGTTCTTTTGAGGAGAAGTAAGCGGTGAAGGACCACTGCCTCGTAAAAGTGATCTGATGGGATCCACCCATATTTTCACTGACCAGGCTCTGTCGTAAATGTCATCAATACCCTCCCACATCATTACTGGTTTTGTTCAGGTTCTCCCATGTTTGATCAGGAAGCAATGTTGATGAGGTTTTCAGGCAAATTGTTGCGAGATTCGCTGGCAGTTTCGGATGATCTTTGCTGGAATGAGATCCGTTCTCTGCAAGTCAAAGAGCACCTCAGATTTGGAGAGCTTGCTTCTGAAGTTTCTCTGCTACATTGTCCACTTGAGCATTCCCCCAAGCGTGAGTTCAGTCGGAGGCGTGTTGTCGGTCAGAACGGTAACATTTTAACGGTGTTCATTTGACCCTTAGGCTGTATGAGACCTTCTTTTGATGGCCAGCTGGTCACTGCTTGAACAGTCATTCCTGCATCATGCCTCTGTGCCAGTTGAGAGGTTCCTTCTCTGTGCATGTTACATAGATCCCGTTCACTCACCTCAACTCAAACACCTCCCAAACTGTGCCAATGCTGAGGTCAATGTACTCAATAACTGTGTAGCTCCCGTCATGTTATCACCACTGCTACTGTGTGTGGGAGCATGCAAATGCCTTTGTTATGTTATCAGCCCAGACATACACAGCCCTTGCCTGAACAATGATAGCAGGTACACAGAATGCCCTCAGCGCTGGCATTACAGGATCTTGCTCTACACAGTGCCCAGTTATTTCATCATTTGCTTTGAAGTAGTTAATTGAAAAGCAGCTTCTGAGGCCTGAGGCTGTTCAGCTGAGGGGGCAGCAATTGCCAGGGAATTGCCAGTGCCTGTTCTCCGTGCCTCCACATGGTCCACATGTTCACTGCCCTGGTGCAGAAGGTCTCTAGCTGGGAGTCATCTCAGGAAGACGTGCAGTGAGTCGCTGGCAGAGGGCACACCCTTTCGGAGAGAAACTGACCAGACAGGTTAGCGATTGCTGATGATTACGGCTCAGAAGAGAATGCTAGATTTTTGAGATGCTGGGCAGTATGAGAGGTCAGTGAAGAAAAGCAGAATTTACGCACCTACCCTGCCCACTTTCCTTTTATTCGTTTTCACAGTGAGGGCATTGCTGGAGATGTCACCATTTATTGCCCACCCCGAATTGCTGCAGAGGGCAGTTGAGAGTCAGCTACATTGCTGGTACGTTCTATCCACAAACACAAAATAAAATGCACCAGAGCACTAAGACGCTGGGAACCTTGACCCCAGTCAGGAGAACGAGGAGGACATAATTTGCTGGGGACTTAAATTTAAATAGATCTGCCTCGACACTTTGTTCTAAAGCAAGAAAGTTTTCTAATTAGTCAAAGTAACATGACACAGTGGCACACATGATGTTTACTGCCCTGAAAATGGGACCCACTGCCTTTGGCAGTTGATAAATATTGTACTGGTGATTGCTTGGAAGCAGTGTCCCACTGTGTGTCAGCTCAGAGAAAACCCCGCTTAACAAACAAATAGCTCTGAATTCATTAAACAACTGCAGAGTTCTGACAAGAAATTGTCCAACACCTGACCTGAGCTTGCCTCAAGTGGAGGGCTTTGTGGAATTGTTGCTTGCCACCCTGAGCTCCAGTGGTCACGTTGCATGTTGAGCTGAACTTGTTTCATAGCTCTCTCTAAGGTACACTGGAATTGCAGTTAATCTAATTGCTGTGATGAATGCAATGGTCTGTTTTTCGGCTTCCTCTGAATGTTCCACTAATACGCTTCCTCATGCTGTCACAGCCCTGATGAGTTCTCTTTAATCCTTTGCTGCACTGCCAGCACTCAGACTTCATTTAAACAAGATTAGATTGATGGCGTATTTCTCTTCAAGAAGCATTCCCTGGCTCATTTAATCCATGATGTTTCCATGATGCGTAGCATGTTAACACATCAAGACTCAGTGTGACAGAATGCTTGGATACGGTCTCCTATCTGCAATTCTCTAAGCCACAGCGCCAGAGTTACTTGTCCCAGAATGTCAGTATTCAGCAAATAATTGTTCATCTTTTTACAGCACGGCCAGGAGCTTGTGTATCGAATTAAATACACATGTGCCTCTTGAATTTACAGTTTCCACCAATTTTATTCTGATCTAATTTTCACTGCTCACGTTTTTATGCGAACCTGTCGTGCTGTAGGTGACAATGGTTGTCTTCTGCCTGTATGGCATCATGCTTTGATCCAAACTTTCAAATGTAAATAATTATTTATTCAAAATCACTTCTATTGTGTTTTCAACCAAATGCTGTTGGCTGCCGTATGTTCACATGAACAAAGGAGTGACTGACTAAAACAAGGCAGAGAGATGGGAGAAGGGGAGTGTTTTTTTTTGGATGCCAGCCTGTAACCAGTGGAGTACCACAGGGTTCAGTGCTGGGGCCACAGTTATTGACAATATGTGTTCGTGACTCGGCTGATGAAAAGTAAATGTTGCCAAGTTTGTAGATGACACAAAGATAGGTGGGAAGGGATGTGGGGAAGATGACTCAGTCGGCAGAGGGATATAGACAGGTTCAGTGAGTGGGTAAAAACTTGGCAGGTGGAATATTAGGTGGGAAATTATGAGGTTCTGCACTTGGGCAGGAAAAATAGAGGAGCTGAGCTCTTTTTTTTTCGTTTTACATGAACAAAGATTGTACAATGCTGTGGCACAGGGGCGTTTGGGAATCCTTGGCCATGAATCACAAAATGCCAGCATCCCAAGTTCAGCACATCACAGGGAAGGCCAGTGGCATGTTGATTTCTATTTCAAAAGAAATGGTGTATAAATAGTGAAGTCTTGCCACAATCTCACAAGACGTGAGTCAGACCACACTGAGAATATTAGAAGCAGTGATCACTGTACAATCCTCTGAATAAAAACCGAAAGAACTGTGGAAGCTGTAAATCAGAAACAGAAACAGTGACTGCTGGGCAAGCTCAGTGGATTTGGCAGCGTTTGTGAAGAGAAATCAGAGTTACGATTCCGGGTCCGCTGACCCTCGCTCAGAACAGTTCCTCTGAATGACAGACTGCTTTTCCAGCAAGTTTTGCATGATGTTCCCCGAACTGCTCCAGCACTGACCAACACATCCGCCATCGCATTGCATCACTTCCCACTGCCATCGCACACATCAATCCTCTTCTCCCTCTCTCTCCTTCCTACTCTGCACCTGTCAGAGAGTGTTGCAACAGGGACAAGCCTTTTTTAGCTTCTTGTCCCTCTACGCCCGGCTGGAGAATTCATTGAGTTTAAATGACAACACGCAAATAGCACATTCTGTTTACACTATATGATTGAGCTAACCCTTCACAAGTGCCCACTTTGTTCCCATATCACTTTTTAAAAAAAACGCTTATGACAACCACCTGCCTCATCTCATCCCTCACAGTGATATCATTCTCAACTTCAATCCTTGACAGGACTTGTACATTCCTCCTGGTCCTTTTTCTTTTTAGACATTGTTCCGTGGGAATGGGCAGGGGCAGGCTGTTGGCTTGGGGGACACTGACTGAACCAGCATTTTTTTGCTCATTGCTCAAAAGCATTTGGCTGAGCTGTCTTCTTGAACCACGGCACTGTGGAGGGACACCCACTCTGTTATTAGGGAGGGAATTCTCGGCATAAAAACAGAACTTGCTGGAAGAGCTCAGCAGTTCCATCAGCATCTGTTCTAAACAAGGGTCACCAGACTCGAAGCATTATTTCTGCTTTCTCTTCACAGATGCTACCAGACCTGGTGAGTTTTTCTTTCACACCTTCAGCGCCTGCAGTCTTTTTGTTTTAATTTAGGGAGTTCCAGGAGCTTGGCGGGTCTACTGCTAATGTGCGAGACATGAAACGGAAAATTCTTTGCTAAAATGTTGACATCATTCTCACAGTTAAAATGATCAAGATTTGGATTCTCTGAAGTTCTGGAGCAAGACGGGGTTCACTGGTTAGATTAGATTAGATTAGATTCCCTACGGTGTGGAAACAGGCCCTTCGGCCCCACAAACCCATACTGCCCCTTAAAGCAACCCACCCAGACCCATCCCCCTAAAACCCGCTTACCCCTGAACACTACAGGCAATTTAGCATGGCCGATCCACCTAACCTGCACATTTGGGACTGTGGGAGGAAGCCGGAGCACCTGGAGGAAACCCACGCAGACACGGGGAGAATGTGCAAACTCTGCACATGGTTACCTGAGGCTGGAATCGAACCTGGGTCCCTGGCGCTGTGAGGCTGCAGTGCTAACCACTGAGCCTCTGTGCCGTCTTTTGCTGCCTCTCAGCACCAGGGATGTGGGTTCAATTCCAGCCTCGGGTGACTGTTGGTGTGGAGTTTACACATTGTCCCTGTGTCTGGGTGGGTTTCCTCCAGGCGCTCCGGTTTCCTTCCATGGCCCAAAAACGTGGAGGTGAGTTGGGTTGGCCATGCTAAATTGCTCTGTCGAGTCCAGGAATGTGGAGGCGAGATGGGTTAACTATGGTTTGAGGGTTAGTGTAGACTTGATGGGCCAAATGGTCTCTCTTTTTAAATTGCACTGTAGGGATACGGTAACTGATTTGCTGCTCATCTCAGTGTAGGAGCAATTTCAAGCTCATGTTTTGTGTCAGTTGTGGTATAATGGTACCCCTCTGAACTCAGACACTTTTGGTTTATGTTCCAGTGTGGAGACTTGGGAATAGGCAAGCAGGAGTAGACCATTCAATCCCTCGCATCTGCTCTGCCATTCTCGATCATTATAGATCATCTTTCTCAACACCAATTTTCCTGCCCTATCTCCGTATTCCTGCATGTCATTTGCACTTAGAAATATATCAACCTTGAACTGAGCTAATTATTGAGTTTCCGCAGCGCCCTGCAGGAGAGAATTCCAAAGACTGAAAGATCCAAAGTGAAGAAATTCTACCTCAGCTCTGACGTCAATGACTTGAGCACACTCTGACACTCCAGTGCATTGCTGAGTAGGAGCTCACTGCTGAAGATGTCATCTTTCAGATGAGATGGTCAACTGACTATCCTCTGAGATACTTTTTGAAGAAGAGCAAATAAAGTTCTCCCCCATATCCCATAAGACTAGTAGGAACAAAAACAAAGTAGGCGTTCAGCCCTCATGCCTAATCCGTCATTCAGCTGGATCATGGCTAATCTGACATCCCTCATGTCCCCTAGCCTGCATTTTCCCCTAACCCTTAATTCCCTGACTGATCAAGAACCTATCTACCTCAGCGTCGCATAGACACCAGGCTGCTGCTTTCACAACTCTGTGACAAGGAGTTCCAATGACTGACAACTGAGAGAAGAAATTCCTCCTCTGATCAGTCTTAAATTGGCACCCCTTCATTCCGATATGATGCCTTTTGGTCCTAGACTCTCCAGTGAGGTGCAACGTCGTCTCAGCATTCACGCTTTCAACATTTAATGAGCATTGTTTAAGGAGGTGATTGTGTCATTGTCATAGTGCTTGTGTGTAGATTCAATACCATGTTTCTGTATTTCTGCACTTCATTGTTGTGAAGCACTTTGGATACCCTGAGGTTGTGAAAGGTGTCATGACTTGTATCTCCCCTTCCTTCAATTGTTAGACCCCATGATGTAAATGTTTTAGACCTCCTTACAGCAATACATTCCACGCTTCAAGTGTTTGGTCAGTTGTCCAAGTACCATGTAGACCCTCAGCCCACCATATATGATAATCTTAAATCACAGAATTTTTATTGTGCCATATGAGGAGATTTGGCCCATCATGTCTGTACCAGGTCTTTGAGTGTTTTGTTTCATTGCCAATCTCTTGCCTTTTCTCCATAACCCTGCACGTTGTCTCAATTTAAGTAGCTATCCAATGCTTCTTTGAATGCCTCAAATGAACCTATCTCTTCCATATTTCCAGGAAATGCATTCCATACCCTAACAAGTACCTGTGTGATAATGGGTTTTCTGACTTTGCATTTGCTTCTTTTGCAAAATACTTTGAAAGTGTGACCCCTCATTCTTGATCCATTTCGCAAGTGGGAACTGTTTATCCCCCTTGTCCGTACACTACAAGGATTTGAATACAAGTCACATCTCCTTTTAGCTTTCTTCTATACACAGAAAACAGTCCCAACTTTTCCAATTTCTTATCAGAGGAACTGTTCTGACTAGCCTGTTCTGCACTCTCTCTCTTCTGTGTTCACAATCCTTCAAACAGTGTGATGCACAGGGCTATGGAAATTGTTCGAACTGCGGTCTACAACTTCCTTACGAACACTCAGTGTAACTTACTGTTGCAGCCTGTATTGTTGTTATAGCAGTCAAGGATTCCGTACTGGGTATATTTTCATTTGCAGAATGTTGGTATCACAGACTGGACCAGCATTTCTTGCCATTCCCTCTGGAAAATGAGGGTAGTTAACAGTCATGTCTGTGCTCAGAGTGGTTAAGCTCAGCAGATTTCCTTCTCTGAAGAACCTTTGCGAATCAGGCAGGCTTTAATAACAACCGACAGTGGTTTCATGGCTGCCATTGGGCTAGCTTTCCACTGCGTTCAAATTCATCTTCCATGGTGGGATTCAAACCTGTGTCCCCAGAACATTAGCCTGGGATTTAGAATGACTAACCCATTGACATGACCATTATTGGTGATAGAAATAAGGCAGGGTCTCTGCAGTAGTTATTTCCCAATGAAGGTTGTAATTAATTTGTTGCCTGAATGTTTGAGTATTTGGGAGCTCAAAAACATGGGCCTGTAATCCCCTTAGAGCATGTTTTGATTGTGTGCCAAAATATTGGCCATTTATAAGCACCATTCCTGAACAACAGTGAGAATTATAAACACACTCTTGGTGTTCGTACTGTAATCATATCCATCTTACAGCAGAGCTGAGGCTATTTGACCCATTCTGTCTGTGACAGCCCTCTGAAAGAATTCTGTACGGTTAGCCCCATTCTGCCTGCACCCTGCCCCATTATCCTTAACTTTCCCTTCGAAAAAAGAAATTTTCTTTTCGTGAAGTCTTTGTGACTTCTGCTTTTTCCACTGTTTCTGACAAGGAGGATTCTATCCAAGAACAACCCACTGTCTGAAAAGTCTGTCCAAACCTCTCCATTTATTTTCCTGATGGCAATATTACAATTAAACATTGCCAGTTGATGCCAGTTTTTACCCTATTTATCTTCCAATAGCCCCAGTGTTTTTCAGTTGATTTGAATCTTTAAGCTCTCTCTGGTTTAATATTTCACCATTAATTTGTATGTATTGAATGGATACAACTTTGGGATTTATTTTGCCAGTTTGTTTGCGCCAGGCTGTGTGCAGCTACCCAGTCAGTCTGACTGCCACCCCAATGAAACTGCTGTTTGATTTGATGATTTTCTGGTTATATTTACCTGCAGTACTTCTTCTGTCAGTCAAAATAGCTCGTCTTCCTTGTATTAGAACACCAACACTGACCAACATCACATCGAATAGATTCTCCAGTGATTGCAGGATTCTCACTTGCGCTTGCAATCCGTACGCTGCATTAACCACATTGTGAGCTCTCTGAAGCCGTGCATGAACCAACCCCTCACTGCAGTGTTGCCTTGGCTGACCTAGGGCAGACAGTAGACTGTGGACCAATGAAAGATAGCTGCTAACAGGTGAGCAGTTGGGTACTGTGGAACAGAAAGTAGGAGTCCAAGTCCAGAAATCATTGATGCTTTGTGGTAAGTAACAGAAAACGCTTCCAAAGACAAGTGAAATGTTGACTCCCAAACATCTCAGATTCCTCCTATTTCAAGGGCCATAACTTCCCTGCCTGGTGATCAAAAATGCCGTCAACCGCATCTCATGCATTTCTGTATTTCCCACACTTCTGCCCTCACATCCCCTCCCCCGCAACAAAAATAAAGACAAAATCCCTCTGGTCCTCACGTATCACCCCACCAAACTCTACGTCCAACATATCATTCTCTGCTACTTCTGCCACCTGTAATCCAACCTGACAACCTACTTCCCTCCCCACCCCTATCTGTCTTTTGTAGGGACCGCTCTCGCTCTGTGACTCCCTTGTCTGCTGCACACTCCTCAATAACCCCACCACCCCTGGCACCTTTCCCTGCAACCGCAGCATGTGCTCACCTGCCCTTACACCTGCCCCCTCACTTCCACCCAAGGCACGAAACAAACCTTCCAGATCAGACAGGGGTTCATCTGCGCATCCGTGCACTTGGTCTACCGCTCCCAATGTGGTCTCCTCTACATCAGTGAGACCAAGAGGAGGCTGGGAGACCATTTTGTAGAGCATCTGCGCTCTGTACGCGACAAACGACAACACCTTCTGATGGTGAACCATTTCAACTCCCCCTCCTACTCCCTGGGTGACACATCCATCCTGGGCTGCCTCCAGTGTCCCAATGTCACCACCTCCAAACTGGAGGAACAGTACCTCATATTCCACCTCGGGATCCTATAGTCCAATGGCCAAAACGTGGAATTCACCAGTTTTAAAATTGCCCCACCCCTGGCCTCATCCCATGACAAACCCTCCTTCTCATCCCTGTTTCCTTGACCTGACACAACCTGTCCGTCTTCTCTCCCACTTATCTGCTCCCCCCATCCTCCTCTCTATTTATTTCAGAGCTCCCTTCACCCTCCCCATTTCTGAAGAAGGATCCTAACCCAAAATGTCGGCTTTCCTGCTCCTCTGATGCTGCCTGGCCTGCTGTGTTCCTCCAGCTCCACACTGTGTTATCTCTGACTCCCGAAACTGCAGTTCTTGCTATACCCGAACTATTGCCTGTTGTATAAAGTGGGCTGTACCAGATATTGAGTTGATAATTTGACCTTCATCCCTTGATGGCCCTTGAACCGAGGTTTCCTTGTCCTTTGCAGATGCTATTCAGAGTCAGCGGTTTGCTGCAGCAGATTTCCTTCTGTGAAGGAATTAATGAATCAAGTGGGTTTGTGTTTTAATGACAATCAGCACTGTGGCCCTGGTTTTTTTTTTAAACAAATTGAATTCCAGATTTTATTTAGTTCAAATCTCACCACCTATCATGGTAGGATTCAAACGCGTGTCTCTGGAGCTTTGGATTACCAGACCATTAACATTCCCACTCTGCCACTGGCTCCCTGGACGGCTCTTTCGTGGTTTCTCAACACATTTTCTTCAAGTTTGCTTGGAGCTTTGAGTTTGATTCATGCACTAACCTCCCAGCCACAAGATGTCAGCTTTGGACAGGGGGTTGTTAAGGTGGACCAGATTCATACCAGGGTGGGCAAGGGTTAAATTTCTGAGGGCAGGCAACTTATGTTCCAGATGACCCAGAGAATGTACAGGAAGCTTTAAGATGCTTCAAGCTGTTGTCATGAGGAATCAGCAGAGACAATTCCCTCTGCTGGGAGAGGCATGAACATGAGAATGGAGTTTAAATGTGGAGCTGGGCTGTTCAGGATAATGTCAAGGAAGGGCTGCAGGATTGTGAAACTCTCTCTCTTTCTCTCTCTCATTCCTCCTGGACCCCCCCCCCCCCCCCGAAAAAAAGGGGTGGCAGAATGTCCATTAAAATTGACAAAACAGGAGAATTTTTATTTGGCAAAGTAATTATAGAAGCAGGTGAGTGGTTGAGGTGAAGCTACAGACCCGCATTGAACTTATTTAATGGTGGCATTGCCTTCAGGGCCTGAATGGCCTCCAGCTGTCCCTTCTCTGATTATTTTGTGGCCCCATTTGAAGAATGATTCTATTCCTATAAGATTTTCCACTTTGTGAACCTTTGACTGAGTTGCATTTCAGTCACTTCCTTGCAATGCTGAAACATTGCTCTGGTCTTTGTCTGTAGCAGGGTGGTACCGTCATACCCAGCACTGCTGCTGGGGTTTGCCCGATGCCTTTTGGAGTCTCCAATACAGAAACAACCCAAACTGAAGCAGTTGTCAGCCGCCCAACTGAAAATCTCCCCACCTCCATTTGTGGGTCAAGTGCAGGGACTGGAAGTGTGAGCTGATCTCACAGTAGCTGTGCCACAGGGGTTTCAGTTGGGAACCGACTCGAGGCTGCATGTTGTTGTGCCTGGTCACTGACACTGGCAGGTCCCTGGGTAAACGTAGAGGAACAGAGGGAGCTTGGGGCAATCGTTCACAGATTCCTGAAGTCAGCAGTGTGTGTGAACAGGACAATTAAGGCATATGGGATGCTTGTTTTCATCAGTTGTGGCTGAGTATATGAGCAAAGAGATAACGTTGGAGCAAATTACAGCAGATGCTGCAATCTGTACTGAAAACAACATGCTGGAGATCACAGCGGGTCAGACAGCATGCATGGGGAGAGAGCACTTTTAACGTTTTGAGTCTGGACGACTCTTAATTCGACTCAGTGTTCGCTTGTGCTCTCTCCATGGTTTCTGTCTGACCCAAGGTAATGTTGGAGTTGTACAAAGCATTGGTCAGGCCACAGCTGGAGTGCTGTGTGCAGTTCTGGTCACCTCCTTACAGGAAGGCTGCGATAGCACGAGAGAGGGTATAGAGAAAGGTCAGCGGGGATGTTGCCTGGGATGAAGAAACTGAGCTATAAGGAGAGGCTAGATAGGCGTGGATTGTTTTCTTTAGAGAAGAGAAGACTAAGCGGGGGTCATGATTGAAGTATGATTTTGAGAGGTATGGACAGGGTGAATAGAGAGCAGTTGTTCCCTGTTGTTGAAGGTTAATCACAAGAGGCCAAAGTTTTAGGGTGAGGGAAAAGGGATTCAGAAGGGATTTGGAGAAAAAACTTGTTCACTGAGCAGGTGATGGGAATCTGGAATACACTGCTTGGGAATGTAGTGGAGCTGGAAACCTTAGAACCTTTTAAAAAAAATCCTTGGATGAGTACTTTGAATGACATAACATTCAAGGATCTGGGGCAAGTGTAGGAAATCGGGATTAGCACACTTTTAATTGTAGTTATGTCAACACAGACTAAAGGGTCAAAGGGCTTTTTCTACACTGTGAGAAACCATGGCTTTTGTATTTTCTGCATTCACAGGAGCTTGATCATGAATGCCCTGTTTCTCCAGTCCTGTCAACTCTCTCAGTAAAAAGGAGGAAACAGCCGTGAAATATTTTTTGAACCAGTTTAGAAATACAAGTGGAAGACAGTTAATTTATGGATAGTTGATCCATGGAATTGATTTTAATCTGATCAGGCAGCAGTATTTACAGTGTATTCCCTGTAACTTATTTTTCCAAAAATCTCAGTGAAACTGTGTTGAAATATAAGTCGTTTAGGATGACTGACTTGAGAAAAGCTGGAAGCCCAGCTGGAGAGAGGGAGGGAGGGGAGCATCAACAATAGGGCATTTCTTGAAAATGAGATGAGGATACTTGATGCATTTCTGGATGCGGGGGCTGCTTTGGGTGAAGTTCACAGCAGCATTACTCACTGCAGCCCACACTGCTATTAGTTGGGAGCTGAGCTGAGCACTGTAATTGTGTGGGATGAAGGTGTTTGACCCAAATTTTACAAGAGGTAGGTTTAGTTCACTCTGAAGAGATTTGACTGTGTGGAATGAAATAGATGATCAAGGCGGGGACCCGTGTGAGAAATAGCACCGCACAATTTTCAACTGTTTCTCAGCATCTGTTATTGATCCTACGGAGGTGAAGTCATTGCACTGATTCACAATGGCTGCTGACTGAAGAGGTGCTAGCTGTGTACAGACATGCTGTTCCAATTGTAATATAATAAGCATTTAAAAGGCAGCAGTGTTCTTGCCTGTTGACATTGCTCACTTGTGTTAGACAATCTCCAGGTGCAAATGCATTTTACTGCAAAAGAGAAAAGAAGAAAAACAGCAACAGACTGATTGAGAACACCTTGCCTTGCTTGTTGAAATTGAGGAAATGTGGGGCTAATCTGTAATATTTATCTTCTCTGCCATCTCCCTCCTGTTGAAAGGAGAACCACTTTGTTCGCTGACCTGATCAGACAAGAGCCAAGAAAGGGAAACTCGAAGCACCCAGCAGCATTATGACTGCTGCACAGAACAGCTCAGCACTTCTACCACTGAGCTGGGGGCTGAGTCCAAGAACCTTCCCTGACCTGTATCCACACATACACATGCACAAGAATGGGGAAAGAAGGTATTTGAAATGGATTGTGTGTTGCCAGGACATTTGAGGAACAGATTAACAGTCTGGAACACAAATTACCAGTTCAGCAAATGCTCATGTGAAAGTTGTGATGACAGCCTAATGTCTGGGGGTGTGGATGGGTCTCACATTTGTTCAGACTGCCAGGACTCAGTATGAAGACTGAGGTAAGACCCACTTGAGACTTGAGACCAGTTAAACAAAGCTGCACTGAGGAATTCAACATCATCTGCAAAAGAAAATAGGGAAGGCCAGTTGATATTTCTCTCTCTCTTTCTCTCTCTCTCTCTGTCTTTGCTCATTTGTGCAGTTCAAACTGAGCTTCGAGTTCATTTACTTTTATTCCTTCATGGGATATGGGCATCATTGGAGAACAGCCACTGCAACAGGTGTCATTGTTCTAGTTCAGTGCATGGCATGCATGTATTCAATGTATAATACTTGTTAACTTGGTTGTATTGAAGGCTGCCAGATTCAGAATGATTACTTTCAGTCACAGGCCTTACTCGCTGCAAGTAATACTCTGCTCATCTCCTGGGTACTGCAGATGAAGTGAATCAGAGCTTTTAAGAAGCGAACATACATATGGTCACACATTTCTGAAGTTCACTTTCAACTGAATTCGGTGCAGTTCAGCTCCAAGTGTCCCCCAGAGATCAGTCAAGCTCGATGTTAGTTAAATACAACACCTTAGCTTGGCCCCCTGTCCCATCCTGTTGTCTGTTGATCAGGACGGTGCCTGTTTTGTCCATGTATAGCTCTGCTTCTGAACCAAAAAGGCAGCAAAAGGTTCCGTTTGTTGGCTTGGCTGCTGGGCACTTTTCAATATCCAAATTGATTACTAATTTTACTTGTAGATAGCCTAGAAATTGTTTTTTTTTCTGCCGCTCATGTTTATTGTTGCGGTAGACCTTGTGTTTTAGAAATTTTCTCAAATGAGATGATGTAGTTTCCTGCATGAAGAAGTTGGTCAGAAGTTGGAGTGTAGGGACTTGTGCGCGTGTACACCTGAAAGAGGTACAGCCACATAATGGAGGGATCTAAAAGGCAGCTTAAGGGGTTTGATCAGTTTTCTGGGAGATGGTGGAGTATCTTTGCTCACTTGCGTTAGAGGTTGGCATGAGCCAGAATGTTGAATGAGTTGGAATTTGTTACACTGAGGAGCTTGGAGAGAAAGCAAGTTTGATTTCAAGTTCAAGGGAAGGCTTCTGCAGCAGAGGGGGGGGAAGTCAGTGTTGCGCGAGACATTGATTCGAGCCGGCTGTACCCTCAGATGGCAGCTAGTGTCAGGGACCAGGATCTACCCTTCTCCCAATGTCACAAAAAGGCAAACATTTCTTCCTCCTTGCACATTGCTGTTTGTGGGAGCTTGCTGTGTGAAAAGCACACACTCTCTCTGCTGCATTTCAATGGGGATTATACACTGAAGATGTCTCACTGAGTTATGTGCACTTTGGATGTTCCCAACTTGCAATAATTGTCTGTCCCTCTTTCTGCCTAAGTGTGGCGGGGGCATACTGAGCTGCTCGAGCTGGTCTGGGACCGCTGCACTGCCGATTTTAAAAACATTCACCCCTCAAGAGTGAAAGAGACCTCACTGTTGTATTTAAAAGTGAAAGTGCTTCTGGCTGTGAAGCCTTTTTGCCACCTCATTGTAGACCCCATGCATCTCCTGACAGCTGCACAGACTGTTGGTTTTGGCTGGAGTGAAGAGGGGAGCACTCTTTGAGCTAAGGGCACTTAGGATTGCAGCCATTGGCATGAATTTGCCCAAGGACTGCTGTGGAAGGTCATAGAACCAACACAGCCAGGTGAAGGCCATTCAGCCCACCCAATCCATGTGAGGAATCAGAACTCCAAGTCTCAATGTTCCAAACACGATAGTCTTTCTCACAGAAGGAGAAAGCTGACCTGAATGTGTTCTGTTCATGAGTTCTGATAATGAGAGAACTTTTTGAAGAGGAGCTTTTGTAGTTTCAACTTCTCTGTGCCTCCTTTGCTTTTTCTTGATGACACCAGCCAATGACCTGCCCTTCTTCACCATCCTGAGAAACTCTTCACTTTTAAAAATTCATTTGTGGGATGTGCATGTCACTGGCTGGGTCAGCATTTATTATCTCTACCTAGTTGCAAAGTCGGTGGTGATCTGCCATCTTGAACAGCTGCAGCGCCTGTGCTGTGGGTTGACCCACAACGCCACTAAGGGAGGAATCGAGAAACTAAGTGACAGTGAGGGAACGGCAATGTACTTTCAAGTCAGGATGGTGAATGGCTTTGGAAAGAGCAGCGTTCCCATTGTTGTCATTGACCGCTGTTAATGGTAGCACTCTGGTGTTTGGAAGCTGCTTTCCGAGGAACTTTTGTGAGTTCCCCATGTAGACATGAGGGCAGCAGATACAAGGTGCTGTGGAAGGAACTTTGGTATATTTCTGCAGTGCTTTTTGCAAGATGGCACACACTACTGCCCCTGGGTTTTGGTGTAGAATCCCCTTCTTGTTTGGCCACTTCAACTTGCTGTCCTGATTGCAGATATTTTGTTTAGCCCAGATTATCTTCAGCAAACTGCAAACATGTGGCACAGTTCTTGTTGCGCTGTCTTCTTCAATCTCAACCCAGGAATGTTCTTCACTGTCTCCAGAAAGCACATAGTGACCCCCTTGTCAAGGTGAGTTGGTCTGTCAGGAACAACTCTGATATAAATGGAGGTGCCCTGAATGCAGTGGAATTAATTGGTTCCGAGCAGTGATGTGGTTCACGTTTGATGAGACACAAACTCTCCTTTAGAAACAAAACAGAAAATAATTGTTAGAAGTAGTTCAAGGATTTCCTTGGCAGATTTCTGGATGAATGGGTTAAGTAATGCTTTTTAAAGGACGCCATAAAGCCAGATGCCAGACGCATACATGTTCCGAACTGACAGTCACCTGAGGAAATACCTTCTCCCCGTTCATAGCACAATGGAATTCTCTCCCACATGCAACACACGAGGATGGTTTGTGGAATTAATTCAAGATTCATCGAGGTAGTTTTGTAAATGACAAGGGAGTCAATGTGGAAGACACAAGAATGGAATTAGAACAAAGAACAGCACAGAGCAGGAACAGGCCCTTCGACCCTCCAAGCCTGCGCTGACACATTTTGCCGTTCCATACTAAAACTGCCTTCACTTACAGGATCTGTATCCCTCTATTCCCTTCCTAATACGGTATTTGTCCAGGTGCTTCTTGAATGCTTCTACTGAGTTTGCTTCCACCACCCCTTCTGGTAACACGTTCCAGGTACTCACCACCCTTTGCGTGAAAAACTTGCCTCACACACCTCTTTTAAATTTGTCCCCTCACACCTTGGATTTGTGTCCCCAAGTAATTAATTCACCCCTCCACCTTCAGAAAAAGCCTCATACTTACACTCTTGCCATTCACAATCTTATAAACTTCTCCCAGATCGTCCCTCAACCTCCTGCGTTCCAGTGGAAACAGACCAATCTGTTCAATCTTTCTTCAGAACCGATATCCCCCAAAGAAGGCAAGCACTCCCTAGGCCTTTTTTTAACTACTTTATCTCCCTCTGCTGCCACCTTCAGTGATGTGGACTTGCATACCCAGATCCCTCTGAATATTAAGACTCCTCATGGTTTTGCCATACACTGTATACTTTCTGTCTGTACTTGACCTTCCAAAATGTGTCACCTCACACTTGTCCAGATTAAATTCCATCTGTCACTTTTCTGCTGATGCCTCCCAACTGATCTATGTCCTTCTGTATCTTCTGGCAAACCTCCTCACTATCTGCAACTCCACCAATCTTTGTACTGTTTGCAAACTTACTAATTAGACCAGCTACAGTTTCCTCCAAACCATTTATGTAGACCATGAACAGTAAAGGTCCTAGCACTGATCACTGCAGAACACCACTAGGTCACAGTCTTCCATTCTGAAAAACATCCTTCCAAGCTACCCTCTGTCTCCTATGACCAAGCTAGTTCTGTATCCATCTTTCCAGCTCATCCCTGATACCATGTGACTTCACCTTCTATAGAGTCTGCCAGGAGGGACCTTGGCAAAGGCTTTACTGAAGCCCATGTACACAACATCCGCTACGTTTCCCTCATCAATCATCGTTGTCACCTCCTCGAAAAACTCAATCAAGTTCGTGAGACACGATGTCCCCCACACAAAACTGTGCTGTTTATCGCTAATTAGTCCATTTCCTTTGACATCCCTACAAATCTTGTCCCTGAGAATCTTTTCCAATATTTTCCTTACTACTGATGTAAAGCTCACAGGCGTGTAATTTTCTGTTACAATGGAACAATGTTA
Organism: Stegostoma tigrinum; assembly: GCF_030684315.1. Classification (NCBI taxonomy): domain Eukaryota; kingdom Metazoa; phylum Chordata; class Chondrichthyes; order Orectolobiformes; family Stegostomatidae; genus Stegostoma; species Stegostoma tigrinum. The sequence goes on along the minus strand of NC_081393.1, from coordinate 3,996,607 downwards.
ACTATTCTCCAGTCCTCTGGGATCTCACCTGTGGCCAAAGGGGATGCAAAGATGCCTGTCGATGCTCCAGCAATTTGTTCTCTCACCTCCCTCAATATTCTGGGATAGATCCCAAGAGGAGCTGGGGGCATTTTTATCTTTATAATTTTTAAGATGCACAAAACCTCTTCCTTTTTAACAGCAACTTGGCTTAGAAATTCGACACTCCCCTCCCTGAGATCATCCTCCACCAATTCCTTCTCTTTCATGAATACTGATACAAAGTATTTGTTTAAGACCTCACCCACCTCTTCTGGCCAATACTTTCCTTGGATACCCTCTTGCTTTTTGTATATGTATAAAAAGCCTTGCGATTCTCCTTAATCCTGTTTGCTCATGACATTTCATAACCCCTTTTCGCCCCTTTAATTCCTTGCTTAAGTTCTTTCCTCATATACTTCAAGGCGTTTGTCAGTTTCCATCCTCCTAAACCCTACGTATGCTTTCTTTTTCTTTTTCACCAAGGTCATAACATCCTAAGTCATCCAACTTGCCATACCTATTCCTTCATTCTGGCAGGAACTTACCGCTCCTGAACTCTTATCAACTGACATTTGAAATACACCGACATGTCGATTGTGGATTTACCCTCGGACAGCCACCTCCAATCAATACCCTCCGGTTCCTACCTAATATTGTTGCAGTATGCCTTCCCACTATTTAACACCTTCACCTGAAGACTGCTGTTATCCCTTTCCATCAGTAACTTAATACTCATGGTATTATGGACACTGGTCTCAAAATGCTCCCCTGCTGAAACTTCACTCACCTGGCCAGGATCATTTCCCAAATCAGGGCCGATGTGACCCCTTCCTTGGTTGGACTGATCATATAATGTGTCAAGAAGCCCTCCTGAATGGTTTAAAATTCTGCTCTAACCAAGCCCCTAGCACAAAGTGACTCCCACTCAATACAGGGAAAGTTACAATCACCTACCACAACAACACTGCTGTTTTAATATCTTTCTAAAATCTGTCTACATGTTCTCTCCTCTACATGGGGTAAACCAAGCCTAGATTGGGTGACCACTTTGCAGGATATCTACATGCTGCTCGCAGAAAAGATCCTGAACTACCCATTGCCTGCCACTTTAACACACCATTCTGTTCCCTGGCCAACATCTCTGTCTCTGGCTTGTTGCAGTGCTCCAGCGAAGCCCAATGCAAGCTTGAAGAACAGCACCTCATTTTCCGCTTGGAGACCCTGGAGCCCTCCAGGCTCAGTATCCAGTTCAATAACTTTAGGGCCTAAACTCTCCCATGTCCTAGCCTCCTATCCCACACATCAGGCCTGGTTATCTCACAGCCTGCCATTACACACTACCTGTTGTTAGTCACTGACAGTCCCAGTTAACAGCTACTCACCCTCCCAGCCAGTTCATTCTCAACACCTTTGTCAATCCAACTGCTTTCCTCTCTCTGTTTGGGCTCTATCTTTTACCCTAATATTTACTCCCTAGCCCATCCGCCTCTCTATCTTTGAAATATAAACCGACCATTAGTTCAGAGCATTAGACCATTAGACCCCCAGACCCGAAATGTTAAATCTGATTTTTTTTTCTTCACAGATGGCTGCCAGACCTGCTAAGCTTTTCCAGCAACTTCTGTTTTTGCTACAGTAATGTAATGTTTGAGGATGAACGTTCCTCAACAGCAGGTTCTTCTACTAATTGAGAGCAGAACCTGATCACCCATGATCTTATTGAATGGTCACAAGGCTTGAGGGGCTGAAAGGTCCCTAATCCTGGTATTTGCAATTGTGCTTAATAATAAAATTGGTTGTGAGCACTGACAGACGGTATATTGCCACGTTGATCTTGTATCCTTGAAGAGTGTTAAAATGTTTCTGATGTGCCTGTCGCAGTTTGTCTTCAAATAATAGCAGAGGTCAGGGTCCCAGTATTCTGATGATGACTGTGCAGAATACACACTTGTATTTTGGAGGAAGGCATGCAATGAAAGCTGTTTGTTTTTGACTGACTGTCTGGAACGACTCATTTCTCATCCGAATTTGTTTGCCAATACAGTCAAGTATTGATTTATCTATGCTGATCCTCCAAGCAAATGTCAAATGACTGTTAGTTTCGAGAAACCTGCAAGTTAGCAGTTCTTTTCCCTCAAAAAGACAAGGAATAATGCTTCATCAATTAAATTATTTTGATGTATTACTTGTTATCCTGAATGGACAAATATAAAATACTGCTTCAGCAAAATCATTAACGTGGAGGAACCAAATTTTTGAATTTAATCTCAGTTTAAATCCATGCTAATTTGTGTATCTCCTAAATCCTTATGTGCCTGGTGAAGGGAATCGCGAGGGCTGTCACCGTGTTTGGATTTGATGTGTAAATGAGATTTGCTGCTACTTGGTAATGACCATGTGCATTGCACTGGCTGGTTCTTCCCTTGAACCGTCTGTGGTTGGGCTTTTCCTTGAGATTTCAGTCATTGTCATTTTCAGCTTTGTGAACATATTGAAGTCTGTTCTCTGTTCTGAATGAGCATGTTAGTTTCTGCTCCGTAGTGCCTCCCAGCTCCTGCCTGTGGATAATTGAAATACAGTCACCACACCCTCACATTCAAGACCAGCACCCATCGAGGGTAATGACCACCTTGTGTCTCCTTTTGAACCTCGGTGAACCCACTATATGCAGCTTCACTGAGTATGAGTCTGCTTTTTTCCATCTGGCAGAGAAGATATTATTTTCTGTTTATTGCCCAAGTGGAGGATGTTTATTCAGCTGATCAGTCAATTGAAAGTGATTTCTGTGGAACAAATTGTTTTGAAGTCTGGTGACTGTTACCTGGTTGAACCTTGCATTGTCACTAGTCTGAGATATTGCTGTCATGGCTCAGCATCTTTTTGCCCTGTGTTTAGGACATTTTGCCATTACTCAATACTATCTCTGGAACACAAAGAGGGTATGCTGTGGGCAGGTATTCAAAGAGCTCTGATTTGCTCCGTCTGCTTCTTCCTGGATCAACTGCGTGGAATTCAGAGGTGATCTCCCAGTTTAAACTGCATACACCCAGTTCCAATGCAGGAGAGTGGGCACAAGGAATATCAGATTAGCAAGCTTGATGGGCCGAACAGCCTAGTACTCTACATATTTCTTATAGTCTTGCAGTTTCTGCTCCTCCCATTTGAGGAAACATGTACCCTGTATCCAATCAATCAGGTTCCCTCACCAACCCCCAGTTGCAATGTCTTGTTTAGTTCATTTGTTTTTTGCGAGTTTCTCTTGCAACACTGATCATGTCAGAGATACTTCTTCTAGATCTTGTTTGTTTATCGTCAGTGGTATACCTGTGGGAAGGAGACTTATCTTGATAGTTTATCTTGATGATTTGTTTTTTGGGTGCAAGGCAGACTGAAACAGTCTGTTCTTAGAAAGGTCACTCCACATCCTGTCTGGCAACTTTAAGATTGTGTGCTGTAAACCATCTTGAAAAGTCTGGCCTGAGAAGGGCTTGCCATGGATCACTCACATTTATCTCAGATCAACACAGGATCCTGCATAGTTTATTTTAGGCTTTTATTGGATTGCTGTCTTACTCCACCAAATGCAGTGACAACTTACATAGTGCCTTCAGCAAAATCACATGTCTCAAGGTGCTTCTCAGGAATGTCATGATACTGAGCCATATGAAGAATTACATCTGGTGTCTCAAGCTTTGTGCTAGGATTTAAGGAGTTTCTTCATCTTCAGGCAAGGTCGAGAATGAAATGGAGCAAATTTCAGCTCCTGTTGAACTGTGGAGCAGCTTTGAAGGCAACAGTGGCCTCCTCCAGTTCCAGTTGTATGAAACTTCATGCACCATAGTGCGAGAAGTACTCAGGAGCTAGTCCATAGTTCTGCTTCCATGAGCTTCAGACAGGATGGCCAGTCACATCACGTGTTTCTGCCTCGCTCAGCTGGCTGCACTGTCATCTCTGAGTGAGAACGTACATGAGTTTACTTCTCTATTCCTGAGTCTCCCAACATAGTTAGCATGGCTTGTAGGTTTGCAGATGACGCCAAAATTGGCGCTGTGATGGACAGTGAAGAAGGTTACCTCAGGGCACAATGGGACCGTGATCAGATGAGCTGGTGGGCCAAGGGGTGGCAGTTGCAGCTGAATTCAGATAAATAGGAGGTCTGGCAATCAGGACAGGACGTATACAATTAATGGTCGGGCACTGTTGCTGAACCAAGAGACCTGGGGGTGCAGGGGCATAGTTCAATCAAAGTAGAGTCCCAATTCGAGAGGATAGTGAAGGAGCTGTCTGGTGGCTTGCCTTCATTGCACACATAATTGAGTGTAAGAATTGGGATGTCACATTGTGACTGTACAGGACATTGGTTTGGCTAGTTTTGGAATACTGCATTCAGTTCCTGTTGCCCCTGTTTAGGAAGGATGTTGTTAAACTTGAGAGGGTGCAGAAAAAAAAATTACAAGGATGTTGTTGCGGCTGGAGGGTTTGAGCTGAAGGGAGAGGCTGAATAAGGTGGGCCATTTTTCCTTGGAGTCGCAGACGGTGAGGAGTGACTTCGCCGAGGTTTATAAAATCATGAGGGGCACGGATAGGGTGAATAGCCAAGGTCTTTTCCCCCAGGGGAGGGGAGACCAAAACGTAGAGCCCAGAGGTCTAAGGTGAGGGTGAAAGATGTAAAAAAAGACTTGAGGAATAACATTTCCACGTGGAAGGTAGTGTGTGTGTGGAACGAACAGCCAGAGGAAATGGTGGAGACGGGTACAATTACAACATTTAAAAGGCATCTGGAAGGGTAACTGCACTGGAGGGGTTTAGAAGGATTTGGGCTGAATGGGACTCTGTCCGAATGGGATACCTGGTCACTGCAGACAAGTTGGAACAAAGGGTCTGTCTCCATGCAGTATAATTGTACAGAATCCAGGCTGATGGTCCAGTAAGGCCCTGAGGGAGTGCTGCACTGCCAGAATTTATCAGCTTTCAGATTAAAACCAGGCCCAGTCTGACCTCTCGGGAGGACATAAAGGATCCCATGACATCTTTTGAAAAAGAGCAGGCAGTTTGTCTTCAATGTTTAGTCCTCAGTCAACATCAGTTAAACACATTATCTGGTCATTGCCGTGTTGCTGTGTATGTAAGCTGGCTGTGACTAAGCTGGCTGAGTCTTTTGTTTTCTCTGTTGCAACAGTGATAACACTTGAGGGCTTTGGCAGCTGGCAAGAGTTTGGGGAGTGCTGCAATGTTAGTTGTTGGGCAGCACTCAGCAAGTGGTGAAAAACATGATTTGGGGACAGTCTGACATATGCTCAATAAAGTTGTGCCTCTGCATTGGGTTAAGCTCTCAAACATGACATGGCATAATACAGCAGCAAGCGCTCAGATTGAACTTAGGCTTTGAACCAGACACAATATTGCCGAGGAGCTTCTTGGGACCATGGTATTGCAGAATCACATTCAAAGCCACCCAAGGGCATGTTGTGACAGGTATGGTTCACGAGGCAGGATTTAAAAAGTTGTCTTGGAGGAAGAAAGAGAGATGGAGATGTTCATGGAGAATTGCGGAGCTTGGGATCTAGACAGCTGGAGGCATGAGAGGGTCAGCAGGGGGGAGAGAGCTAATATGGAAGGATTTGAAAAGAGGGTGGGAATATTTAGATTGAGCAACAATGACACAGTAATTGAATGGAGTGCTTGTTCCGAACAAGAGGTTAAAGTTGCCATCATGACAAAGCTGTAATAGAATCTGTACGATGTATCGTCGGTGCAGCAGGTTCACGTTCTGTTTGTTGCTTTTGTTTCAGGTCATGTACTATACAGAAATGTCCAAGATATTTGGAGATCTCACTGGCCAGATTCAGCAGCAAGGGATGACTGACGAGCAGCGCGAGAAGGAAAATGAAGCTAAACTGAACGATCTGCGAGCTCTATCGATTGTGGCAGATGACTGAACAAGAACATATAAAATCTGCAGTGAATCATTGTTGGGCTTAATCTTGAGCTTTTCAGATGATTCCTCATTTGGGTGGACTGCTTGACGTGCTTGAGTAGAAGTAGTACCATTGTTGGGGTAAACTTTGAGTTCCTAAGTTTAGAACCTCTTTTTTCCCTCCCCTTTTTATAAATCCCATAATTAAGGTAGGGGGATTATTGTTGTGGAATTTGTATGTTCTCCCTGTGTCTGTGTGGGTTTCCTCTGGGTGCTGTGGTTTCCTCTCATAGTCCAAAGATGTCCGAGGAATTCTTCCTTGCTCTGTGGTGAGTGGTGCTAACAACAAGACAAATGCAGGAGGGAGAGAAGGTGTACAAGGAAGAAACTGGGATACCTCTACCCCTTTCAGGGAAATACAGCTTTTCTAAACCTTCATCTCTTGTTTCTGATTGCAGAAAACATACAAGTGAATGAAAAGTTGTTAATTTTTCTCAGTGTAGCTTTAAAAAGGATGTAATTTTGTAATGTTTGTAAATAATTTATCTTGTGAGCTCTATAAAAATCTGATTGTGCCACTGGTTCTTGTCCATGTGATAGGATTTCCGGCTGCCTGCAGTCATCTGTACAGGGAGTGTGCGGTTCTTGGGGAGGGATGGAGTGAGTCTAGGAAACCACTTCCTCACGCTCGACATCCTTGCCCCTGCTTGAGCTGCCATGAATATTTCCCACGAGAGACAACAAAATGACTGGCAAAAAAAAACAGAAATTGCTCGAAAAGCTCAGCAGGTCTGGCAGCGTCTGTGGAGAGAAAACTGAGGAAGTTTCACTGGACCCAAAATATTAACTCTGATTTCTGTTCAAAGATGTTGCTAAAGCTGCTGAGCTTTTCGAGCAATTTCTGTTTTTTTTTGCCAGTCATTTTGTTGTCTCTCGTGGGAAATATTCAGTTCCTGTGCACGACTTTGAACAGATAATTCCACTCTCCTGTCTGAATGGATCAAACACATAGGACCGAGTTTGTTTGTGATTTTCTGGTTTGGTCTTTCTGCAACAGTCTCTTTTATTTGTCTTTTATTCTTAGCTTGTGTCCCAGCTGCCAGCCATGAGGAATTCTGAAGTAAATTTGTACACACTCTCTGTAAACATTGTCAGTGGGTCAGGCAGCAGCTGTGGATGTTGGCCCTGCGTGGCTGAAGGCCCTTGGAGCTGAGAAATGAATTCTGTCTGTCTCTCTCACTGCCAGACCTGCTGAGTATTTCCCGCATTTTCTGTTTGTACTCCCTGAAACTTTACTGACAAAGAGGTTTATGTAGGATTGTGTTCAGATGATGCTTTCTACACATGCATGTTCTTGAGTGGTTGAAAGAGGGATCTCTAATATTATGGCTTGCTCTTTTTTTTTCTGTCTTTCTTTAAATTCTGGTTTTGTAACAAAGATGGTACTGGAGGATGGCGACTTTGTATATTTTTCACCGTACTCATGTATTCCTGTTATTGAGTACATGTGCCAAAAATTCTCATTCTAAATGCTGGGGTCATTTTGTTTTACATCTACATCTTTTGCCCTTTCCTTTAGCCTGCTGTCACTCTCTGGTTGGCACTCTGCCTCTCGTCAGTGCTTGGCCCTGCCTCACAGAGTGTTTTCCTGTCCATTTTGACAATGCAGGGCCTGTGGTTTTTGGTCTGTCATCTGGAAATGATGGGAGACATCTGTATGCTTGCGGTATTGTGCAGCACATTTCTACAAAACTCCATCCAACCCTTGTGAGGAATTCTCTAGGTTTCAAATTGATCTTTCCTCTGTCCTGGATAACATACTCCAACGTGCAATGTTGGACTAATTTTTTAAAGTCTCAGAGACCAGGATATTTAGTCTGAGAGGATTGTGGGAGACAGTGACCCCAACTGGAAGATTGATGCTACTGCAAATAGTCTTGACTGGATCAATCAGAAACTCATTTAGCCAGTCTGCAACCTTCAGATAATGCTGATCTAATTTTTAGTTTAGAAGATCGACGTCAGGTGTGGTGGGATAAACTTTTTTTTTGCAATGTCAAAACAATTATACATTGTTTTTCAAGTGTTAAGCAAATGTGTTGTCCCTTCTGTCAGCCTCGGTTAAAAATTCAAGATGATATTTCTCACCGGTAAACTGCCCCGTGAATCAGCCTCAGGTGCCCCCTAAATTCCGAGTCAGACAAGACTCTGACATCAGTATGAAAGCAGAACCAGCACAGCATGGTTCGATCTGTGTCATGTAAGGTCATCTTACATGAAACTGAGCGCAGCACTTCTCGCCAGCAAGTCTGTAACTTGTGACGTGTGGACTGCACAACTGTGTGCTGATAGAATACTGTTGAGGTTGGTTGGCTCGCCGAGCTGGTTTGTTGCTTTGCAGACGTTTTGTTACCGTGTTTGGTAACATCCTCAGTGCAGCATCTGATGAAGCGTTGGTGTGTTTTCCCGCCTGGTTTTTAAACTTTGGGGTCCGTTGAGGTGGATTGCCTCACTTGGGGTTTTCCTTTGTAATGGAGTGTATGTGAGGTCAGGTTCAATATGTTTATTAATAGCAGAATACTGCTTGAACAAGGTCCTGTGTTGTGTCATCCATACAAACCATGCACAAAACCTGATAGGGTTTAGGGGAGGCAATGGCCTAGTGCTATCGTCGCTGGACTGTTAATCCAGAGACCCAGATAATATTCTGGGACCCAGGTTCACATCCCGCCATGGCAGATGGTAGAACTTGAGTTCAATAAACATCTGGATTAAAAATCTGATTGTCAGGGGAAGACTCATCTGGTTCACTGATGTCCTTTAGGGAAGGAAACTGCCATTCTCACCTGGTCTGACCTACATGTGACTCCAGACCCACAGCAATGTGGTTGACCTTTAATTGCCTTCTGAGCAATTAGGGATGGGCAGTAAATGCTGCCTGACCAGCAACACCCTGATCCTGTGAACAAATGATGGAAACACATTGCAAGACTTCAGCCACGACAACATTGTTGAAGTATTCTCAGCTATCTTCATCCCAGGTCAGTGTAGGTTTAACAGGGGACACCAAATTAAGGAAATATTCCCCTGGAAGTGTGCCCCATGGGAAGGAAGTGTTGAACTTTTACGAATTTCTGAAATGGTCATCATTGTGATGGAGGTCCAACTGAGGCTGGTGAGACAATGCAAGATGGACCAAAAACACCCCTTATTTGCTGAAGAGCACATTTCACATTGGGAAAGAACATTGAGCTGTTGTTGACCTGTTCATCACAAATCAACATGTCATGTTTTCTGGCTTCCCAACATCACACTGGAGAGATTAAAATTCAGGCTGTAAAGACATACTCATCTTGGACCCAAAGTTCAAGAGCTCTTTTCGCACGTTCCATTTTTCATGGGGTCTCAGAGGAGACTGGACACAATAAAAACTGATTCAAAAATTTACTTTGGAACGAAGTGAGAAGACTATAAAAACATAAAATGAATTTTTATTCAACCATTTGATGGTTTAAAATCAGTCAGTGTGCTGCTTCTCATGTCAATTATATTATGTTCTTAATGTGACACAAAATCCCACAGTACTCAGCAGCACAGAGCAGGAGAAGATGAGTCTGGATGACTAACAGTGAGGCTGTAAAGCTATGACAGAGGCAGAGATAGAAGTGAAGGATACTGGGGAAAGTGCGCGGTCTGACTGACCACCATCTGTCCTTGTTGGAAATGAAATTATCTTTGGTTCTGGGTGACTCTGAACAGTCTGTTTTACCAAAAGCAATAATCATTCCCTTGACACCAGGGCTGCTTCCTGTTGTGATCTGTCTTACAGCAGCTTGGTGATGTATCTTTAAGGGCAAAGCTCATGATGTCATCGGCTCATGCATGTGACTCATGGTTTAAAGTTCTCAGTCTCCATGTTATAGAGCTCTGCCCTCTTGCGGCATAGTACACTGAGAGAAGTCAGTTCTAGTATGTCCAGATTGGTGCTCTTGAGTCCTGACAGGCATGTTTCCATGATTGTAGGGCATAGATGTAAATGCCAGGAACTGCAATAAACATTCATTGATTTCCTCAGGACTACTTAGCTCATGTTTATATTAGGAAAGCTAACATCAGTATCACATCATGGTAGTTGCAAATCATTAGCTGTCATGGTCTAAGAGCCAAATGACTTTTTATGACACTGAGATAGTAAGAACTACCGATGCTGGAGTCACAATAACACAGTGTGGAGCTGGAGGAACACAGCAGGCCAGGCAGCATCAGAGGAACAGGAAAGCTTCTTCAGAAATCTATGACATTTTTTTGGAATTGTTGATGTGACATGAGTTGCTGGTTTGGCCCAGCATTTATTGGCTGTCCCCAGTTGTCCCTTGAGAAGGTGGTGGTGAGCTGCAGTTTGTCTGCTGTAGATCCACCCACAGTGCCCTCAGGAAGGGAATTCCAGAATTTTGATCCAGCCTCACTGAAGGAACAGTGGTATATTTCCCAGTCAGGATGGTGGGCGGCTTGAAGGGGAACTTGCAGGAGGCAGTGTTCCCATGCATCTGCTGCCTTTGTCTTTCTAGATGGAAGTGTTGTGGGTTTGGAAGGTGCTGACTGAGGATCTCTGGTGAACTTCTGCAGTCCATCTTGTCCATAGTACACACTGCTGTGACTGAGCATTGGTGGTGGAGGAGGGAGTGGACATGGGACCAATAAAGCCAGCTGCTTTGTCCTGGTTGGTGTCAAGTTTCTTGAGTGTTGTCAGGACTGCACTCATCCAGGCAAGTGTGGAGTATTCCACCACAATCTTGACTTGTGCCTTGTAGATGGTGGACAGGCTTGGAGGGGCAGGAGGTGAGTTTTCCAGCATCTTATCTTTCCTTGTAGCTACTGTTTCTCCCCGCCTCAGGCTCTGTAACAAATCTCAGCCAAATCTGCAATAAACTGGATTTGCGCACCATTGACACTTACGTTGTGAAATGGCAGGTGTTGAAATTTTCATTGTGTTTTTAATCTCTGAAGTTGTAAGCATTATGCAGTAATTGAATTTATTTTGAGGAATCTGCTGCATTCTATCTAGGTTGTCCATGACAGCTGAACCCAGGCGTCCTCTACTGATAGAGAGCGATGATGAACTGGGTGGGCACAGCTTTGCGCTCGGCAGTTCTTGGGAATAAATGTTGTCCTGTTTTGAAGTGAGTTCAGTTTGTGATTGTTGCTGTAATTTATGATCTTTGAACTGTTAGCCTGTAGCAGCGATTTCTGAGATAAGTGATGGGATTCATTCCCGCTAGATGTCCGATCTCATTCAGTAGGGCTGAAAATCTGAGTGCTTTAGTTGAGAAAGCATTCAGACACTGAAGAGTGTGTGGCTTGACAAAGAAGTGCTGAAGGTGGAGAGAGTCTTCCTCTGAGTCCATCTCATCAGAGGGAGCCCTGCCAAACTGGTCAGCCCTACCCTGCGCATGTCAGGTATTTGGCCTGTGGGGAATTGGGTCATACCTGAGTCTGTATTGGCTGTTTTCCAGCATGAGCTTTGGCCTGGTAACTGAGGCTGATCCATCTATTTTGAGACATATCTTGGTAGTACTCTGCTGCAGAATGAGCAGAAACTCTGCACATGAAGCACACTGCGTTTGGGATCTTCCAGAGCTTGGGGCTCCTTTATTTTTCAAAACCGATTGCACAGCACACATTTCGATTTTCAAAGTGTAACGTGACCCAAGGAATCCAGCTGTGACCATCTGTGTTTGTGTTTTAACCAGAAATAGGCAGTAATTACCACATTGCAAGAAGAGATGTGTCCACGGATTTGGAAATGATTGGGTCAGGTTTTGACCCAAACTCCGCTTTCCTGTCTGTCCACAGTCATCCTCAATTCCTTCGTATTTCTGCTTTGAACAGATTTCATTACTCAGCCTGTGTTCGTCACTTAGGAAGGGAGTTCTTAGGAAAAACAGTCCCCTGAGAAAGTTTTCCTTTTCTCAGTCTTGCCAATGGGACCTCTTAATTTTAAATTATGTTCCCTTTTCTGTTCTCTCTCAAACTCCCACTCAGCACCCTGCCAAGTTTCTCAGAATCTGATTATATTTCAGTGAGCCCACCTCTCCTTGTAAACTCCAATGGATATAGACATATTCATGCATGTCATGTCTGATGTTTTCTCTCTTCTATCTCAGGGATCTGTTGAATAAATCTCTATATTGAATGCAGTTATACCTTTTCCTAAATAAGGCAGCCAAAGTTATGCACAGTTCTCCTGATGCAGTCCCACCAAGGCCCTGCATGACTGTAGCAAAACATCCCTATTTTTCTGTTGCATTCCTTTTGCGACAAACAACATTCCAGTGTCATTCTTAATTGCTAGCTGTACTTGTGAACAAACTTTTTATGATTCCTGCACTTGGATGGGAATCCCTCTGGGGCCCAGATCCCTCTGCCCCTCAAAAGTTCAGCAGTCTCTCCATTTAAATAATATGCTGCTTTTCTAATCTTCCTGCTGAAGTGGACAAGTTCATATTTACTTGCATTATACTCCACCTGCAACTTTTTTTGTCCACATTCCTAACTTTTCTGTACCCCTTTGCAGTGTCTTTGTGTATCACATTTGGAAATGCCACAGGCTTGATCACCTGGCACATCACTTACTCTATGTTGCTATCACATGCATACTCTGTTCCTATTCATTTAATCGTCAATCCATGATGATATGTTCCTCAGTCTAAAACCCCGACCTGTGATTGCTTTTTGTGCAATTTCGAAAAATAAGTCACTGGGTCACGAAATGGTTATCTGTTTCTTTCTCCACAGATGCTGCTTGACCTGCTGAGTTTCTCCAGCAGTCTCCGTTTTCAATTCTGACTTCCAGCATTTGTATTGCTTGTTGCTTCCTTAAAGAACTTGAATGAATTTCTCACGCATGGTTTGCCTTTTACAAACCCACGTAGACGCTGTCTGGTTTCATTGAGATTTTCTAAATGCCTGCTTACAACCTCCTGGGAATACTTTCTACTTTTCTGTGTGCGACAGATGTTAAGTTTCCTGGGCTGGATCTCTCAGCTGCAAATAGAAATTGGTGCTGGATCAATTATTGGATTACAAATCGAAAATAATAGATGACTGGTTGTGCACAGGAAGATGGAGTTCAAGAGAAAGTTGGCAATGTAAAAGGAGGTTTGTCATGATGTTGCTGTGTTGTCTTGGGTGACAAGCCCAGCTGCTGTTCTCCAACCCCTGGTGGTGCATTTTCTTCTTAATTCAGCTGAATATTCCAGATCAACTCTGCGTTTCTTCTGCTCAGATTGTTGAGGAGACTCTAACCCACCATTCCCAGAATGAGCAATTGATTGCAAATTTCCTCAGTGTTTTTCTCTCACAACATCTGTGTTTCTTTCTCCCCCCACTAATGTCATTGAGCAAGAGCACAGACGGTCGTAACCAGCCACCCCCACCCCCAAGTCCTGTCACCTCCTCTGTGAATGGACATGTCTGAATTGCTAATTGAAATGCCTCCTCAGATGTGTCATGGCATTTAGAATGGCCAGATAGCACATAATTCCAAGGCTGCTGTTTTTATTTAAAGTTTTGATTTAAACAGCAGGGTGTCTGAGTATGTGAGTTGAAGCAACTGGCTGTAAGGATCCAGTGGAAGAGATTTTTGCTCAAAACATAATGATGGGATGAAGATTTGGACTGAGTTCCTGCAATGGTGAGGTAATGAAATTTAACTGTAAACTCTGGAGAGAAACAGTCGAGGATGGGGAAAGAGCAGAGAATTGGATCAGCGTTCCCAGCTGAACTCAACCATTCTTTGGAAGTGCTGGCTTGAAATGTCAGCTTTTGTGTTCCTCAGATGCTGCTTGGCCTGCTGTGTTCATCCAGCCCTGCACTTTGTTATCATGAATTGTGTTGTGTTCTGTGAACACAGAGAGTAGCTCAGTGAAAGAAACAACAGTCTGCTGCTCCTGAGTGAACTTTAAAAACCCAGCAAACAGGCATGACAGCCTCTTTCTGCCGCATGACAGAACTCCTCTCATTTTAACCGGACCCCCAGACTGGATTGCTCCTTCCTAACACACTTGGCCCTCTACTGGTCAGCAGGAGAAGGCTTTGAGCTGAACCTGTGTGACAGCCACAGGCAGATCCCTGATAGCATATTCGAGGAACCTACTTCAGAGTGTGATCCCTGCTCAATATCACAGTGTATCCAGAGTGAGGCAGCACTAGACCAAGTGTGCCCATTAAATAAACGGCAGTGAGATGGGAATCTTACACGGTTTGGCTGCAGGCCAGCCAGGTTCTGCTGTTGAGTCTCTGAGCTACAGCCTTTGGGACCTGAGTGAAATGCCCTGCTGAGTGGGTAAAGCACAGAGTAATGTGTGTGCATTACTCCAGAGTGACAGGTATCCAGGCTCAAAGGTTGGAAAAGTGAAGTTTCAAATGTTATCCTGTGGAAGCGTTCTTGATCTTCATCAATTTGTCATTTAAATTGTTAATAAATAATTAAAAAGTGCAGTAAGTTGTTTGCTGAGAGTTCAGCACAGATTTGAACCGAGGTCCCTGAGAGGAACTACCATCACTGAGTCTGTAACTAACTGTTTTATCCACTTGACCACTGGGTGTTTGAGGAGTTGGATTCTCTGATTGTATTTTGCTTGTGAGGAAACCATTGCACTACTAGGATGTTAAATTTCAGTTCTGAAAACTTTTAAAATGTGAAAGCTCCAGTGGCAGCCTTGCAGAAGAATGGTCCTTGGAACCTATCCCACTGAATTCAAATCCTGTGGTGGGATTTTAGTGATTTTTTTTGTTAGTTAAAAGGAACATTGGTTTTCTGAAGAGCAGCAAAACCTGGCAGCCTCTGGTGGCACTCCCTACAGCTATCCCTGAGTCTGTATTTGATCTTACTCTGCACTGAGTTCACTCATATCCTGCTGAAGTAATTACTCTAACCTTTCCTCACTTAACCTACACTTAGGCTTGAACCCAGCACCTTTCAGATCCTATCCAGGCTCTCTAGCTGCATAGCCACCAGACCCATGCCTGAAAAATGTCTACTTTTAGGAGGTATTTATATGGGAGGATTTTATTGCCAAATCAAAAATCAAATTGTCTCCACAAAATTGACACATGCATTTCATCATTCGGGTTAAAAAAGCTGCATGCTTACACTTTCAAACCTGAACTAGAATGTGAGTTCGTGCCCAGACAACACTAGGTTCTGATGTGAATATTGCTCCTCCACCCAACATCAATTACACACCCAAAGCTTTGTGCTTTCGATAGGTATTTCTGAATTCCCGTCCTTGTCTCTACTTTGTATGCAGTGCAGATGCTCCTTCCTTCATTCTCCTGAAACAGAGCACCTCTCATTTAACCTTGCACCGCAGCTCTGGTGGATATGTGCGTCCCATCGCACAATTAATTCATTGTGGGGAGAGAGAGAAGGCTTTCAAAGACCAGGGCAGCAACATGACAGAGAATTGCCAAGGAGTCTCAAATTTAAATCTGAACTGGAGCTGAGAACACCCTCCAATCCAGTGCAAGTGCATATTCCCCACCCTGCCGCTACAGTCCAGTTTCTACATTGAGCTCTCTGCAAAGTGTGGAAGAAAGGCATAACACGTGGTCATAGGGAAAAGGACAGGCCTTTCACTCCATTGAGATCCCGGCTGAACCTCACGCTCCCATCTTTCCTCCAAAACCCTCATCTAACTTACTGACCCTCTTCTGTCACACTCAGCCTTGAGGACACCCCATGTCTTGGTGTCCACCACTCATTGGGGAAAGTGAATTCCCAACACGAACAATCCTCCGAGCAAAGAAATTCTTCATCACGATCTTAAATTTGACTTGTAAGTAGACTGTTTTCTATCTATCTCCCTCCCTGCAGACGCAACCAGACCTATTGAGTTTTTCCAGCACTTTTTATTTAGTGACCAATTAACCCTTGTTTATTTCTACAATATGGACAAAAACGTACGTTTTTGTTGAGACTCTTAGAATGTGAAATCCACTCAGCATTTCACAGGATCAAAACACCAAATCACTTGACAAAATGTGAGGACAGGTGTCTCTGAAAGCTTAGCTGAACAGGTGGGTTTTACAGGCTGCCTTACGGAGATGGAGAGGTCTTGGGCAGGGAATTGGAAAGCTGAGAATCCAGACAGTGCAGGAAATTCCATCACTGGGAGGTATCTTAAAATTGTGAATGGGCAAGAAGTCAAAATCAGATTTCACAAAGGGGTTGTGGGCCTGGAAGCAGATTTGAGAGACCAGATGGGGGAAGAGACAATGGAGGGCTGTGAGAATTTGAAATACGCAGGCAAACGTCAGTACAGCAGTCAGTGAGCATGGAGATTGGTGAATAGGTCTTGATGAGAATTTGGATTGAGGTAGTCACAGTTCTGATTGCTGGGGTAAACTGATGTTAGCCATTTGCTGCTTCTGAAGCTTCACATTTAAGAAGATATCTGGGTGAAGAGGGAGTGTGAGAGTATGCTACTGTGCTCCTGTCATACTGTTCCCATCGTGATTCTCTCTCCCCACCTCCCCTTCACAAAATGAAATACCTGCAGGTCATTTTCCATTCATGAGAGTAAAATCCAATGTATAGAAGATTCCATCTGCAGCTCTAACTTGTCAGCATTATAGTACGTGTCCTGGTTTACAACAGAACAGGTCAGCTGAAATGACATCTTATCAAAGTAGAGGTTTCTTCGAACAAACAGGATAATCCATGTCAAGGCACTCTGGGGGATGCACCTGGAGTGGTCATTCCTTTCCTATCCTGGGGTCAGGAATAACCATTCATTCACATCAGTTCTGTCTGGAAATGTTGTTTTCCCCTCAGTGAATTCCCACAGACGTATTGTGTCATGTCTGCAAACATATACTTGCAGAGTGGACTTTTGCTAAATTGTGTTGACAAGATTGGTATTTACTTTAAGGCAGGTTGTGTCTGGTGACCTGTAGAGTTATTGATTAGCCAGGAGATTGAAAACCACCGCTGGGAAAGCCAGGTGTTTAGAATGAACGAGCTCGGAGAAGGGTTCAGAGAAGATTTACAAGGATATTGCCTGGTTTGGAGGGTTTCAGCTATAGAGAGAGGCTGAATAGACGGGGGCTATTTTACCTGGAGCATTGGAAGCAGAGGAGAGATGATTTTAAAAGGTTTATAAAATCATGAGGGGCATGGGTAGGACAAACAGAGAAGGTCTTGACCCTGGGGTGGGGGAGTTGAAAACTGGGGGAAAATAGGTTTAAGGTCGGAGGGGAAAAGATTTAAAAGTGACACGAGGGGCAACTTTTTCACACAGGGTGGTGTGCGTTTGGAATGAGCTGCCAGAGGAAGTGACAGAGGCTGGTACATTTACAACATTTAAAAGGCATCTGGATGGGTTTACGGACAGGAAAGGTTTAGAGGTATATGGGCCAAATGCTAGCAAATGGGACCAGATTTATTTAGGGTATTTATTTTGGGTGTTTGGTCAGTATGGACGAGTTAGACGGCCAAAGAATGTTTCCATGCTGTACGTCTGTGCGACTATAAGTACTTTTAACAGATACAGTACATGTAAGATCTTACCAGCAGAGGTCAGTCTTGACTGTCTGATGGCACCTAAAAACAGCAACAGTTTGATTTAAAAAAACAGCATTTTCTCCTCTGGAACCCAGATTATTCTCGGTTTCAGGTGCTAGATGGAATATAATGCTGGGAGATGTGAGATTATTCATTCTGAGTGGGAGCAATGAAAATAAAACTGATTTTTGCCAATCATTATTGCGGGATTTGGTTGCCCATGTCCTGGACCAGCCACATCCCAGTGTGAATCCTGTCTTCATCGATTACCTGTTTATTTCTTTCCATAGTTAGTGAACATGACGGTTCGTCACTGAAACATATCCACACGAGGCTGCTTTCACAAGAGAACAGAACTTTATTACAATTTTACAATTAATAAAACAAGCTCATGAGTTATAATGATCTTAAAATAGACAGCTAAACAAAGTCTCCAACTATTTCCCAACACACATTCTTACAGAGCCAAGTCCAGAAAAATTAAAATCCAATCCCAGCTCTTCCAGTTTCTCCCCAACTTAGAGGGGAAAGATTTAAAGGAGATCCAAGGGGCAACCTTTTCACACAGAGGGTGGTGTGTGAATGGAATGAGCTGCCAAAGGAGGTGGTGGAGGTTGGTCCAGTGATAACATTTAAAAGGCATCTGGATGGGTACATAGATGGGAGGGGTTCAGAGGGATACAGGCCAAATGCTGGAAAATGGGACTAGATTGATATAGGATATGTGGGTGCCATGGATGAGTTGGACGGCTCAAGGGTCTGTTTCTGTGCTATAAATCTCTATGATCCTTAACAATTCATGAGTTCTCATTAACCTGAAGACCAAATATTTTTCTGGAATGGAAAGTTCACAAATGGAATATTTCTGCTGAGGTGACTAGTACCATGACTCCTTCAAAGACAGAAACTGAGACAGTAGGAACTGCAGATGCTGTAGAATCTGAGATAACAAGGTGTAGAGCTGGATGAACACAGCAGGCCAAGTAGCATCAGAGGAGCAGGAAGGCTGACGCTTCGGGCTGAGACGCTTCTTCAGAAATTAGTTTCAAAAGGACGGTCGAGGCTCAAAATGTCAGCCTTCCTGCTCCTCTGATGCTGCTTGGCCTGCTGTGTTCATCCAGCTCTACACCTTGTTAAGACAGAAACTGAACCTGCTTTTTAGCTGAACACTGATGCCTTCTGAATGAATGCTTACTGCGTTTCCTGTGGTCATAAACCTAACAGTATAAACCATGTTTCCACAAGCACCACTGGGCTCTGCAGACACCTGCTTCAAGACTGCATTTAATCCTTGAAAAGGTGGCAGAGTGCTTTCAGAACAAAAAAAAACGACCTTTTGCAGAAGTAACTATCACCTATCTGCCAGGTATTTGAAAATCCAATTTTCAGAAATGATATTTCTTTTGTATGTGCAGAGATACATAGAGTCAGAGAGCTGTACAGCACAAAAACAGACCCTTCAGTTTGACTCATCCATGCCAACCAGCTATCCTGAATTAATCCAGTTGCGTTTGCTAGCATTTGGCCCATATCGCGTGAAACCCTTCCTATTAATGTACCCATCCAGATGCCTTTTCAAATGCTGCAACTGTACTAGCCTCCACCACTTCCTCTGGCAGCTCATTCCATACACGCACCACCGTCTGCATGAAAAAGCCCCTTAGGTCCCTTTTATCTTTGATCACACCATGAAAGTTAGCAGATGGGTACAGCAAGCAACAGGAAGGCTGCTGGTAGATGAGCCTTTATTGCAGGCAGGGTTGGAGTAGAGACATCTTGCAGGGCTGCATGAAAATCACACTCAGAATGATGTGGACAGTTTGGTTCCCCTTGGTCTCATGTTTGCCTTTGAGGTGATTCGACAAAGTTTCAAACAAATGATTTGCCCAGAGGCTGAATACATTGGGTCAGTGTTCTCCAGGAAGTCTTGAACAACAGGAGGTGATCTAATTGAAACATAGAAGACCCTGAAGGGGCTGAGAAAGGTTGGTCCTGAGAGGCAGTGAAATTAACAGGATGGAGAGTCAGGCTGACCATTAAGGATTGAGCTGAGGAGACAGGGAGGATTTTGGATCTTTGGAATTCTGCAGCCTGGAGGTTTCAATGTCACTTGTTGAATATATTGAAAGCTGAGATTGCTCGATCTTTGCACACCAAAGGAACTGAGCTGAAACGTCAGCTATGATCAAGCCCGTTTCATACATATAAACTGTGGATGTTGGAAATCAGAAATTAAGACAGAAGTTGCTGGAGAAACTCAGCAGGGATGACATCACCTATAGAGAGAAAGCAGAGTTAACATCTGGATCCAGTGACCTTTCCTCAAGTTTTTTTCAAGCAATGTCTGTTTTTGCCACCACTAGAGTGTCCAATGGGCCAAATGGTCTACTGGCTGTTTCTGAAGTTCTGAAAGAAAACATCATACTTAGTTCAGAACATTCATGTTTGCCTGATGTTTAAAGAACAGCAATTAGTTCCAGATTAGTAACTATGTTCTAGTTCCTGTTCCCCAACAGCTCATCACAAAAACAAATTAATTTAGACATTTTCCAACAATACCACTCAGAAATAGCTTCTCAAAGTTCTTATAACCACTATCTAGGTGAAACTGAAAGGTAGAATGAGTGGAAGAACTTGCATTTATGTAGCACATTACACATCCTCTGGAAATCCTTAAACATATCGCAGAGCTGAGACACAGTGTAAGAAACGGTCACTGTCACATCAGCAAACACAGCAGACAGTTTATACAGAGGATCTTCTTCATACACTGGACAGGCTTCACAGTTCTTATACCATCCACAAGGGGATCACCTCCAATACTGTGGCATTTAAACTGTGCCAGCGGGCTTGACCACTGAAAAAACACCGAGGCAGGCAATCGTCTATGAAGAGGGGGAGTTCTATTAATCCGTGGATAAATGTTAAAACAACATAGTCAAGAGCCAGTCTATGGCACCTGAAACAAAGGGGTGACTGTCAGCAAAGTCATGGAGAACACAGTCCTGACCGTACACAGGTATAGATTCGAGCTCAAATACGCACTGATGTCCTCAGACTTTGGTCAAAAAAAAATTGCACGTAATGTCCAAGGGATGTTTTTCTCCCAAGAGCACTATTAGCATGTTTCTACCACCTCCATCAAGACTGTTCCTTGTTTAGACAAATAAATGTGAACTTCCAGTGAATGGCTAAAGGGAGAGCACAATAGGATCTTGCACTGTCAGTCATTGAAGGCAAGAAACAAACATTAAAACATTGACCAAGCATTATTTTAGGCAGCAGTTTGGACATTAAACTACGTAACCTGACCTTTTAACGTTTGATACATCTGGAAATTCCACTTCACAATTATAATTTACAGCATCCTTTCAACAGACTTGCACTTATCCCTGAGCCAGAGACTGCTGGCTCCTGAAGTTTATTTCTTTTTCTTTCCTTTCTCAGCCTGCTAACATTTAACCCAAGAACCATCTTTCATGGTCAGTGAATCCCTACAGATTCTACCATAGCTTCAGCTGGGCAAATCTTTCAGCCTCTCTTTAACTTTGAAATGAATTTAGCATTTACAAGCAAAGCATGTGGCTCCCACCCACATTGCTACATGGTCAACCACACAGAGGCTTGATCTGTGCAGATCACCTTTGCAGACTGCACGTGTCTGAGTGATTTTGAGGGGATCTCAGAAATCCTTCTCCATCCAAGCCCATCACCACAGCAATGTGAATCATATGGACCTTGTATCCAGGTAGAAATGCTGATTTCCTAACCCTGCACCTCTCCAACTCTCTTCTCTTTCAAAATTGAAGATTTTAAGTGCACTTGTTCACAATTTGACAATTGTGTTCTCTTGTTAAAAGAACACAAAGCCTCATGTGAATGTTTTCATTGACTGATATTGCAGCCTCATGGCTGCTGAGACACAAGTAGATTTCCAACTTGGCCAAACAGCAAAGGATGCTGGGTATAGAACAAAGAACAGTACAGGCCCTCCAGCCCACAATGTTGTACCAACCAAATATCCTACTAATATCAATCTACCCTGCACACCCTACATTTTACTATCCTCCACGTGCCTATCCAAGAGTCGCTTAAAAGTCTCTAAAGTATCTGACTCCACTACCACTGCCGCAGCACATTCCACACACCCAACACTCTTTGTGAAGAACCTACCTCTGACATCTCCCCTATATCTTCCTTCAATCTCCTTAAAATTATGCCCCCTCGTAATAATCATTTCCGCCCTGGGAAAAAGTCTCTTACTATCTATGCCTCTCATCATCTTCTACACCTCTATCAAGTCATCTCTCATCCTTCTTCACTCCAATGAGAAAAGCCGTAGCTTTCCTCATAAGACCTGCCTTCTATTCCAGGCAGCATCCTGGTAAATCTCCTCTGTACCCTCTCTAAAGCATCCATATCTTTCCGACAATGAGGTGACCAGAACTGAACACAATATCCCAACTGTGGTTTCACCAGAGTTTTATAGAGCTGCAGTGTATCCTTACAGCTCTTAAACTCAATTCCCCTGCCAATGAAAGCCAACACACCATACACCTTCTTTACCATCCTATAAACTTGGCAATAACTTAGAGGGATCTATGGATGTAGACCCCAAGATCCATCTGTTCCTCCATACTGCTGAGGATCCTGCCATTAACCTTATATTCTCCATTCAAATCCGACCTTCCAAATGAATCACTTGACACTTTTCTGGGTTGAATTCCATCTGCCACTTCTTTGCCCAAATTGTACAGAACAGATTGACCAAGTGAAGCCCTGCCAATTGCAAACCCAGAGACCAGACACAGTGCACCAGCAGGAACTGGGTGCTGTTGACAGTGTAAAAGGACAGATCTTGTCAACAGCTACACCAGACAGACACACCCCCAACAACGTATAAACCTCCACCTTCCCCACCAGTCCCACCACCCCTGACACTTTTCCCTGCAACTGCAGGAAGTGCTACACCTGCCCCTACACCTCACCCCTCACCCTCATCCCAGGCCCCACTAAAACCTTCCTCATTAAACAGATGTTCAATGTCACATCTGCTAATGTGGTATACTGTATCCACTGTACCCGTTGTGGCCTCCTCTACATTGGGGAAACCAAGCGGAGGCTTGGGGGCTGCTCTGCAGAACACCTACCCTTGGCTCAGGACAAACAAATGCACCTCCCACCCGGGAGCTACTTCAACTCCCACTCCCACTCCTTGGACGACATGTCCATCCTGGGCTTCCTGCAGTGCCACAATGATGCCACCCGAAGGTTGCAGGAACAGCGCCTCATATTTCACTCGGGAACCCTGCAGCCCAATGGTATCAATGTGGACTTCACGAGCTTCAAAATCTCCTCTCCCACTACCGCGTCCTAAAACCAGCCCAGCTTGTCCCTGCGTCCTTGACTTGTCCATCTTCCCTTGACCGACCTACCCCCATCTAAACTCCCCACCTACACTCACCTTTACTGGCTCCATCCCCACCTCCCTGACCCCTCCACCTATCTGCTCCTTTATCCATCTTCCATCCGCCTGCCCCCCCCCCCCCACTATTTATTTGAGTCCCCTTCCCCTCCCCCATTTCTGAAGAAGGGTCTAGACCCGAAACGTCAGTTTTCCTGCTCCTCTGATGCTGCTTGCCCTGCTGTGTTCATCCAGCTCCACACTGTGTTATCTCAGATTCTCCAACACCTGCAGTTCCTACTATCTCCAAAATGAGGAATGCATGTTTTCAACTAAAAACCAGACAGAATGACACCCTGCTACACAAAGAAACAAGAAAATTAGCAAGCCATCAAAATGATTGACTTCAAACACTGTTGTTCAGCCTGATCTGCCAGAGCTATAGCAAGTTCCGGAAAACCATCCAAAAATGGATTGAAAACAGGGCTCATCTGCAGATCGATCTCTTCGACCTTGTGTACACGAAGAAGCAACTATAAAATACAGTTATTGTCACGTCAGCAAATATAGCAGCCAATTTATCCATAGAAAGAGTCCACATGCAACATCTTCCACATACACTGGGCAGGATTGACCGTTCTAATTCCATCCACAAAGACACCTCCAACACTGTACAGGAGTCGATAGGGTTATCGCATGCTACACAAAGCTGTATGTCATGAGATTTATCAGGTCTGCAACCAACCAGACCTTAGGCAGCAACTTGAGCCAAGCAGGTGAAGGTTCACATGCCATCCTCAAACTGGAACAGTGCAAGTTCCATCAAACACAAAAACAGGCCATTCAACTCGACTTGACTGTGCTGGTGTTTATGTCCATATAAAGCTCCCCTCACCTCACAACTCTCCAGTTCACCCTCTCACCATTTCTTCCATCCCCTTCTCCCTCGTGTGTTAGCTGGCTTGCTGTTAAACTTGCGAAAACTATTCATTGGCACGATGAGGGAGCAGGTTCACCACTCACAGGGCGAACCAGACTTGATGAGATTAATGAGCGATCATCTCATCATGATTGTTCAAGTGATACTGAGGAGATGTTATCACCTTCTCAGCCCTTGCAGACCTGCTAGGAGATAGTGTCAGAGCAGGAGGAGTTACTGATTACCCAGAGCTTGCTCAGTATCTGTCAGCGCTTGTGGTGAAATGTTGAGGCACAGTGTGCAGGAAACAAGGCTTGGGAGATAATTCCTGGTCTTGTTCCACATCTGAGCAGATCCTAGCTGTGGTACACGTGAACAAGAACAGAATCATTAAATCCCCACAATGTGCAAGTAGGCCATTCAGTCCATCGAGCCCATACTGGCCATCTGAAGAGCATCCAGCCAGTCCCATCTCTGTCAGCCCGCATTTCCTGTGGCCAATCCATCCTAACCTGCACGTCTTCGGACTGTGGGAGGAAACCCAGGCAGACACGGGGAGAACGTGCAAACTCCACACAGACAGTCGCCCGAGGCTGGGGTCAAATTGGGTCCCTGGCACTGTGAGGCAGCAGCGCTAACCACTGAGCCAGTTTGCCACCCATGAAGAAAAAGCAAGTTTTCTTCAAGAAAAGATCAGCTCTCCACAATCTCCCATCTTAGGCATGAAACAACTTGTTGAACTCAAAACAGAGCAATCCAGGGGTAACTAGAAACAAGATTGACAGACAGTTCCAAACAGAGCTTTTCTAGTAACTTCTGTTGTTGTTTCCAAATAGAGGCAACTGGTTCTGCCAGCAGCTGTACCCATCATCTCTGTCACAAGGAGATTTCAATCCAAACTCCCTCCCATTTTTATCATTAACACTGATGAAAAGGTTTGCAATAATTTGCGGCACACTTGCAGCAATCTGAATTGCTTTAACATCTGTAAATTCTCAGTGCTGTGAGTCTCTCTCTCTCTCTCTCTCTCTCTCTCTCTCTCTCTCCAACCATCCCCCCCCACCCCCCGCTCTCTCTCCCTCCCTCAGCTGGGAGACAGGTTGTGCAGGGACAGAGTCAGGAATCAAACCTTGTTTAATCACAGTGATGAGAACAAAGCCTGACCTCCTGCTCACTCTTTCTCTCCAAGCAGTGCTTCCACCTTTCTGACACATGGAAAACCCACGGGCTCGTCTCCTTCAGTCAGCAGAACCTGGGCCCGGCCCCAGGGCAATATAATGAGACACCCTACTCCTCCCACCCCATACCCCTGCTCTCTTTCCCACCCGAGTAAACAGAGTCATGCAGCATGGATACAGACCCATCAGTCGAATTTGTCCATTCCCCAAACTAAACTAGCCCCACCTGCCTGTGTTTGGCCCATACCCCTCAAGACTTTACTTTTCCACGTAGCTGTCCAAATGTCTTTTGAAGTTATAACTGTGCCCACCTCTACCACTTCCTCATTCCCTTTACACACCACAATTCCAATCCTGAATGGGGAAACTGCAACAACTGTTTATTCCTGTCTGGCACAATCACTAAGAGGGCCAATCCATGGCTTACAAAGGAAATTAAGATAGGATCTGATTCTAAGGAAGAAGCATTCAGAATAGTCAAGAAAAATAATATGTCTGAGGACTGGCAGCAGTTTAGAATTCACAAAAAAGGAATTGATTAGGAGTTGCAAAAATACAGTACGAAAGTAAGCTTGCAGGGGACACTGACACTGAGTTTCTACAGGTTTGTGAAGAGAAAGAGATTAGTAAAAACAAATGTAGGTTTCCTACAGACAGAAAACGGAGGAATGTACATTAGGGGACAAAGAAATGGCTGAGCAACTAAATACATTCTTTGATTCTGCCTACACAGAAGAAGACATAAATTAGACATCAGAAATGTTGGAGAATGCAAGATTTAGTGAGAGGGCAGAGGTGATGGGGATCGATATTAATAGAGAAATGGTGCAGGGAAAGTTGCTGGGATTGAAGGCTGATAAATTCCCAGGGCCTGATAATCTACATCCCAGAGTACTTCAGGAAGTAACTCTAAAAACAGTAGATGCATTGGAGGTCATCTTTCAGGATTCTATAGACTCTGGAACAGTCCTGCAGATTGGAGACTGGCTAATGTCACTCCAATATTCAAAAAGGAAGGGAGACAGAAAAACAGGAAATTATAGACCAGCGAGTCGAAGATCGCTATCGGGGATCTCTCTCGAATCCATCGTCAAGGATTTTAAAACAGAGCATTTAGAAAGTAGTGGCAGGGTCAGACAGAGTCAGTATAGATTTATGAAGGGGAAATCATGCTTGACAAACCTGTTGGAACTTAGACCATAAGACATAGGAGTGGAAGTAAGGCCATTCGGCCCATCAAGTCCACTCCGCCATTTAAATCATGGCTGATGGGCATTTCAACACCGCTTCCCTGCACTCTCCTCGTAGCCCTTGATTCCTTTTGAGATCAAGAATTTGTCGATCTCTGCCTTGAAGGCATCCAACGTCCCGGCCTCCACTGCACTCTGCAGCAATGAATTCCACAAGCCCACCACTCTCTGGCTGAAGAAACGTCGTCTCATTTCAGTTTTAAATTTACCCCCTCTAATTTTAAGGCTGTGTCCACGGGTCCTAGTCTCCCCGCCTCAACCTTCTAAATGCTAATGAGTACAATCCCAGGATCCTTAGCCTTTCATCATACGCTAAACCTACCATTCCAGGGATCATCCGTGTGAATCTCCGCTGGACACGCTCCAGGGCTAGTATGTCCTTCCTGAGGTGTGGGGCCCAAAATTGGACACAGTGTTCTAAACTAGAGCCTTATAAAGCCTCAGAAGCACATCGCTGCTTTTATATTCCAACCCTCTTGAGATAAACAACAACATTACATTCGCTTTCTTAATTACGGACTCTACCTGCAAGTTAACTTTTAGAGAACCCTGGACCAACACTCCCAGATCCCTTTGCACCTCTGATTTGCAAATTTTCTCACCATTTAGAAAATAGTCCATGCCTGTATTCTTTTTTCCAAAGTGCAAAACCTCACATTTACTCACATTGAATTTCATCAGCCATTTCCTGGACCACTCTCCTAAACTGTCTAAATCTTTCTGCAGCTTCCCCACCTCCTCAGTACTACCTGCCTGTCCACCTATCTTTGTATCATTGGCAAACTTCGCCAGAATGCCCCCAGTCCCTTCATCCAGATCATAAATATATAAGGTGAACAGCTGTGGCCCCAACACTGAACACTGCGGGACACCACTCGTCACCGGTTGCCATTCCGAGAAACAGCCTTTTATCCCAACTCTCTGCCTTCTGTCAGACAGCCAATCCTCAATCCAAGCCAGTAGCTCACCTCGAACACCATGGGCTCTCACCTTGCTCATCAGCCTCCCGTGAGGCACTGTATCAAAGGCCTTTTGGAAGTCTAGATAGATAACATCTACTGGGTTTCCCTGGTCTAACATACTTGTTCCTCTTCAAAGAATTCTAACAGGTTTGTCAGGCACGACCTCCCCTTACTAAATCCATGCTGACTTGTTTTAATCTGATCCTGCACTTCCAGGAATTTAGAAATCTCATCCTTGACAATAGGTTCTAGAATCTTACCAACTACCGAGGTTAGGCTAATTGGCCTATAATTTTCCATCTTTTGCCTTGATCCTTTCTTAAACAAGGGGGTTACAACAGCAATTTTGCAATCATCTGGGACTTTCCCTAACTCCAGTGACTTTTGAAAGATCACAACCAAAGCCTCCACTACTTCCTCAGCCACCTCCCTCAGAACTCTAGGACGTAGCCCATCGGGGCCAGGAGATTTATCAATTTTTAGACCCTTTAGCTTTTCTAGCACTTTCTCTTTTGTAATGCCTACCATGCTCAACTCTGCCCCCTGGCTCTCCCTAATTGTTGGCATACTACTCATGTCTTCCACTGTGAAGGCTGACGCAAAGTACTTGTTAAGTTCTTCAGCTATTTCCTTATCTCCCATCACTAGCCTTCCAGCATCAATTTGGAGCGGCCCAATGTCTACTTTTGCCTCTCGTTTGTTTCTTATTTATTGAAAGAAGCTTTTACTATCATTTCTAATATTACTAGCTAGCCTTCCTTCACATTTGATCCTCCTTCCTTGTTGCTCTCTTTGTTATCCTCTGTTTGTTTTTGTAGCCTTCCTAATCTTCTGATTTCCCAGTGCTCTTGGCCACTTCATAGGCTGTCTCTTTTTCTTTGATAATATTTCCTGACTTAACTAACCCTAACCCTAACTTCATGAAGATGTCACAAGTAGAGTTGACAAGGGGGAGCCAATCGATGTAAAATATTTAGACTTTCAGAAAGCATTTGACAAAGTCCCACATAAGGGATTAATGTGCAAGATTAAAGCTCATAGGATTGGGGGAAGTGTAGCGAGATGGATAGGAAGCTGATTGGCAGAGAGGAAACGAAGCGTATAAATTAATGGGTCCTTTTCAAATTGGCAGGCAGTAACTCGTGGGGTGTCACAGGGATTGGTGCTGGGACCCCAGCTATTCACAATATATATTAACGATTTAGATGAGGGAACAAAATGTAATGTCTCAAAGTTTGCAGATGATTAGAAGTTGGGTGGGACGGTGAACTGTGCTGAGGATGCAGAGATCCTTCAACATGATTTAGATAGATTGGGTGAGTGATCAAATCAATGGCAGATATAGTTTAATTTGGATAAATGTGAAGTTATTCACTTTGGAAGCAGAAACAAGGCGGCAAGGCGGCTACCTGAATGGCTGTAAATTGGGAGAGGGGAGTGTGCAGTGGGACCTGGGTGTCCTTGTGCACCAGTTGCTGAAGGTAAGCATGCAGGTGCAGCAGACGGTAAAGAAGGCAAATGGTATGTTGGTCTTCATTGCGAGAGGTTTTGAGAACAGGAGCAGGGATGTGTTGTTGCTGTTATTCAGGGCCTCGGACAGACCACACCTGGAATATTGTGTACAGTTTTGCTCCCCTTTTCTGAGGAAAGATGCTCGTGCCCTTGAGGGATTGCAGCGAAGATTTACCAGGCTGATTCTGGGGATGGTGGGTCTAATGTATGAGGAGGATTGACCAGGATGGGATTGTTTTCACTAGAGTTCAAACGAGTGATGGGGGATCTCATAGAATATTATAAAAAATTCGAACAAGACCGGACAGGGTAGATGCAGGGAGGATGCTCCCGCTGGTGGGTGTGTCTAGAACCAGGGGTCACAGTCTGAGGATTCGGGGTGGACCACTTTGGATGGAGATGAGGCGACATTTCTTCACCCAAAGAGCAGTGAGCCTGTGGAATTCACTACCACAGGAAGTAGTTGATGCCAAAACATTGAATGTATTCAAGAGGTGACTAGATATAGCACTTGGTGCAAATGGGATGAAAGGATATGGGGAGAAAGTAGGATTAGGCTGTGGAGTTGGACAATGAGGCAAGATTGTGAAGAATGGTGGAGCAGGCTCGAAGGGCTGAATGGCCTCCTCTTGCTCCTATGTTTTGATGTGACTCAGCTTCTGCTCAGGTGGGCTACTCTGAAGGTTCACCGTCCTCTGAATGAAGACGTTTTTACAATCTAGCAACAGGACAAAGAACAAAGAAAATTACAGCACAGGAATAGGCCCTTTGGCCCTCCAAGCCTGCGCCAATCTAGATCCTCTATCTAAACCTGTTGCCTGTTCTCCAAGGATCTGTATCCCTCTGCTCCCTGGCTGTCCAGATACGTCTTAAATGATACTATCATGCCCGCCTCTACCACCTCCGCTGGCAATGCGTTCCAGGCACCCACCGCCCTCTGCGTAAAGAACTTTCCATGCATATCTCCCTTAAACTTTCCTCCTCTCTCTTTGAACTCATGACCCCTAGTAATTGAGTCCCCCACTCTGGGAAAATGCTTCTTGCTATCCACCCTGTCTAAACCCCTCACGATTTTGTAGACCTCAATCAGGTGCCCCCTCAACCTCTGTCTTTCTAATGAAAATAATCCTAATCTATTCAACCTCTCTTCATAGCTAGCACCCTCCATACCAGGCAACATCCTGGTGAACCTCCTCTGCACCCTCTCCAAAGCATTCACATCCTTTTGGTAATGTGGTGACCAGAACTGTACGCAGTATTCCAAATGTGGTCGAACCAAAGTCTTATACAACGGTAATACGACCTGCCAACTCTTGTACTCAATATCCCGCCCAATGAAGGAAAGCATACTGTATGCCTTCTTGACCACGCTATCGACCTGCATTGCCACCTTCAGGGTACAATGGACCTGAACAGCCAGATCTCTCTGTGCATCAATTTTCCCCAGGGCTTTCCATTTACCATATAGTTCACTCTTGAATTGGATCTTCCAAAATGTATCACCTCCATTTGGCTCTTCAAGCCTGCCCCACCATTCAATGTGATTATGGGTAATTGTCTATCTTGGAGCCATGTTCCTGCTTTCTCCCCAGGCCCCATGATGCCCAAAATATCCAAAACCTTTCTCTCTCCCCCTTTTGTTTGAATATACTCGATGTCCCCATCCTCCACCAACCTCTGCGTGAGGAAATGTTTCCTGATCTCAGTCTGAAATGTTCTCCCCTGAATGTCCCTGAGACTGTGTCTCATGGTTCCAGACTGCCCCCACCCAGGGGAACCATCCTCCCTGCACTTTTGTCCAAAGAGCCATCTCCTTGTTCTGAACTGCTGTGAACAGGATCTGCTGAAAACATTTCAGTGCTCAGGTCACAGCTGCCTGATGCTGGCACAGAGAACAAGCACCTACCAAGTGGAGGGCCCTGTGCACTGCAGAGTCTGAATGGCCAGGGAGGCTCCATTGTTCAGGTTTGCTCTGCTCGGAGTATGAAACGCAAGCAGTCTATCCTAGGGTTACAGTAGCCCTTCAACTGGGGGCAGGTTCGTGTTGGAATTAGCTCATTGGCCTCAGGCATGGCCCCATGTAAAGCACAGATATTCCAGAAGAGCCTCAGCACCTTCCCGACAGGCAGAGACACATTCCAAGTTTTAGACCATTCTGATGGTGTAGTTTGGAGATAAAAGCTGACAATCATCCTCTTTTCAGGCAGCCCTCCATCCTGAAATACCCAGTGGCCAGATGAGCACTTGGTCAACAAACCCCATTTGGAAACAACAAGCGTCTGAAACATTTCCTCAGGAAAAGGAAACTCACAGGAGGAGGGAAGAAAATATCTTTGAGGAGAATGCAACACTAAAATTAACCCCTTCTTCACAGAGGCTTCCACCAAACATGGAGAAACTTGTGACTTACTGGGGATAGAGCACTGAAATAGCCACACATAGGATAGGGATTCGCTTTACAGTGAAAGTGAAGCATTGAAAACACAATAGGTTTCACACCAAGTTCAGCATCAATGAATTTTCAGGCGCAGCAACAACACGAAAGGGGGTTTGATCCAAGGGGCTACGCGCACGCATACACACAAACCTGAGTTACACCAGCCTAAGGATTCTGGAGGTAAAGTTGACTCAGAGCTTCCAGAGGTCATTACAGCTGTTTACAGAAAGAGCCTGTCTGTGACTAGGTCTTGCACTGTCAGCCGCCTTTGAAGTCAATTTTAAGAGAGTGAAGAGATCTGTAACACAAAACAGGTATTCACTTGTGCACTGAGTTCATGACAGTCATAATTTATCCTGACAGTGAACACACTACTTACGGGAGTCTGCTGCTATCTTAACTAATTAACTGATGTCTTTGTTCACTTCAGCGACCTCTCCCAGAGTGAGCATCTTTCTCTTGACATTGTGGGCGTTTCCTGGTTGAATAATCTCAATGGAGTTGTCTCTGGCCCCGGGAGCTGCAAGCTTCAGACGTCCTGTTGCAGTTAAACAGTAACCAGGGGCACTCAGACCTTCAGCATCAGTGCACCATTCATCCAGCTTTTGGCTCTTCTGTATCTCAACTCGATCCACCCATCCTTTCTCCAGATCCCCAGGCATCCAAAGACAACCACGTTCAATCATCTGCATCCAAATTCTTTAATTGATCTGCGGAGAGATGGGGGGGAAAGAGTGTAAGAGTTTGATATTGTGTTTTATTCATTCATGGCACATGGGTTTTGCTAGGTGGGTCAACATTTATTCCCCTATCCTAGCTGCCCTGAAGGAGATGGTAATGGTGGTGAGTGCCTGCTTGAGCCTCGTGCTTGTGGTGTAAGGAGATTGGCACAGCACTGCGTGGGAGAGAATTCCAGGATTTTAACCCAGAAACTGTCATGTTGACAGAGGAAGTCCCAAGTACTCTGGTACAGACTGAGCTATTCTTTACAACATGTGTTTTTTCTAAGCAGAGGACATTCTAGCCAAACGATCATTGTGCATTTGTATGGCTGTCTGAAGAGTGGGAAATAGATAGAGGTGGGGGCTCTTGAATGTCACTCCTCATCAGGTGGATGGAAGGAAACTTCAATAGGATGGATTTAAAAAAGGAAGAAATTCATAGCGGTCTGTACTGCTGGGAGTTTCCTCGGCCTGTGAGGTCTGGAGTCACACATGGGCCAGTGCAGGTAAAGATGGAAGACAGCAGTGAACCAAATGGGATTACCTGACACGGTCACCATGACACCAGCCTTGAAATCCTGGTTTTTGGTTAACTCCAATTTAATCTGCCTCGGTGGGATTCAAATTCCTGTCCCTGGTGGGGTTCTGGATTCCCAGCCCAGTGACATTATCACAAATGGGACCGAGTCAATGTTCGAGGGACAACCGTTACAAACTCATTGTGGCAGATGGTGAAATCTGAATGTAATGTAAATCTGGAATGTAAAAAACATTGACACTGGCAACCATATAATCATCGTTGGTGATTGTAAAACCCATCTGCTTCACTGGTGTCCTTCCAGGAAGGAAATCTGCCATCTTTACTTTGTCTGGCCAATGCGTGACTCCAGACCCACAGTTGAGTTTACACTGCCCTCTGAAATGGCTTAACAGGTCCCTTGGTTATAGAAGGTTCCCTGGCAGCTGTCCAAGGGCAGTCACTCACGGGCAATAAATGTCAGCGTTACAACCCAGGAACAAATCCCAATTGTTAGAAAACAAAAGAGCTTGGCCATTTGGGGATAAACTCAGGTTTACAGGTGTGGGGGACAGCGTGGGTGGGGGTGGGGGCTGCTGGTCTGAAACGCTCTTCCCCAAGCCACACAGTTCAAGTGTGTTCAGGGATGGGCAATAAGTGCTGCTCTTACCAGGGGCATATGCAGATCCCATGACTGATCTTTTTAAAGATGGTGGTGGTGGAGTGTGTCAGGGACACCAGTGTGTTGGAGATCAGATCGTCTCTGGCCTCTCTCTTCTCCAAAATGGTTCCTTTCCCCCTTCTTACGAAAACCCGTTCCCGAACAGCATTATGAGTGCAGGCAACGCACAACCTCAGTGGTTTCAAGAAAGCCACTCACCTTGGTAACTTGGCAATAAGTGTTGGAACGGCCCGAATCCCATGAGAGAATGTAAAAGTCCCAGCACTGGATGGTATCAGGTCTCCACTGAAGGCTGCCACTCCCTGCCTCAGAGGGCCAACTTGTGATGGTCACCAAAGACTAACCAATCAGAAACGGCTCATCACCTCAATGATGCCTCCACAGTTGAACAGCCCACCGACTCTGCCCTCTTAAGACTTGTTACTCATGTGAGTTGTGGAACTGCTGAGAAACGGATCCACAGCAAAGGAGAGGGGACAGAGGACAAGAGGAGGAAATTATTTTGCTCAAAAAATACAGTAGAAAAAAATTTCAATGCGCCGAACAGGAGCCAAGCATCGAGGTGAGAACAGAGCAGTGGAATTCTGCAAGCTGATTTTGCCTCCCTGTGTATTTGTGATTCAATCATTATAAATTCTGGACACACAGTCCCTTTCTCTCTGACCCCACCATGAGTGCGTGTTCTCAGGAGCTGATGTAATGTGATGTGATGTGATGAGAGGATTACCTTGGCAAATTCAGGCTGCTTTCTTAGCACAAGCCTCGGTGTCCCCACTGCTGGCCTTTCCACGCTGTTTCACAACAAATGCAGAGGCGGTCATCCGGAAAGCACCTAAGCTGATGCTTGCCGACAGTGAGGAAGCAGCTCCTGATCAGCTCACATTCCTGGGAATGCCGCACGCTTCATTGGGGCAGACACAAAGAACCAGCGAAGCCCAGCTGACTGACAGACTGACAAATACTTATCTTCTGTGACCAACAGTGACCCTCCCTCTTTCAACAACATGCCAAGGTTTCAAACAGACCTCTCAAACGTTAATGGTGATCTCTCTGTCTCTCTGCACATTCTCTTTGGCTGCAACACAGCGTTCCATATTCTGTTCCGCTACCCCGTTGCATTGTGCATGGTACAATCTGCCTGTACAGCACACAAAACAACACTTTTCGCTGTATCTCGGTACATGTGACCACAATCGATCAAAAGGGACCTCTTTGACTGAGTTGATTTATTGTCACATGTACTGAGATATCATGAAAGTGTTGTTTTGCGTGCTATACAGGTAGATCGTACCATATAAACTGCATCAGGATAGCAGAAGAGGGTGCAGAACACGGTGTTAGAGCCACACAAGTATGGAGAGAGGGAGAGAGAGACAGAGAGAGAGAGAGAGACAGAGAGCAAGCGAGAGAGACAGAGACACAGAGATAGAGAGAGAGACAGAGAGAGAGAGACAGAGAGAGAGAGAGAGAGAGAGGGAAAGCAAGAAAGAGAGATATCAATATTTGAGAGGTCCATTCAGAAGTGTGATAACAGCAGGGAGAAAGCTGTTCTCGAATCTGTTTGTACATGTATTCAAACTTGTATTTCTTCCACCTGATGGAAGAGAATATAACTGGGATGGAAAGGGCCTTTGATGATGCTGGTCGTTTTCTTGAGGCAGCCGGAAGTGTAAATGGGGTCAGTGGATGGGAAGCTGGTTTGTCTAATGGACTGGGGTGTGTTCACAGCTCTCTGTAGTTTCTTGTAATCTTGGGCAGAGCAGTTGGGCCGTATACCAAGCTGTGATGCAACTGGATAGGCTGCTCTCTGTGGTACATCTGTGACAGAAACATCCCAGAGAGTGCACAGTGCACCAGGAACCTTTGTCTCCTGTCAGTTCAGATCAGTCTGGGACCTGGACATCCTACTGCAGGGACTGGAGTGCAAGATTGAGGGGGGTCTTCTGGAATTATTCCAGAGAAGAACTCGTGTACTGGATCCATCATTATTCCCCAGCCAACACCAAGTTTGAAAAAAGAACAGATTATTCAGTCATTTCCCCCATTGCTGACCATGGGAGCTTGCTGTGAAGCACCTTTGGGACGACATGAAGGCATAACATCAATAGAAATTCCTACAAACCCAGCAAAGCGAGGAACGAGTCAACAACCAGTTATGACTGATAACAAATTACATCTCTGAAAGCAAACAAAAAGCTGTTACCTGTGAAATCTGAAAGTCTCGTGGGTGTGTCCGGGTGAAGTTGAAACATATCGACGCTGATACTTAAGCTGTAAAAAAACGAGCTCTGGAGCACCAAGTGAATGGGGATCATTTCACAGGAGCATTCGCAAGTTATTTGCGACCCTGAACGACAGGAGGGAATGAGAGTTCAGAGAATTAGAAGCACGGCGAAGGAGCTAAGGGTGTTATGGGGTGTTATGGGGGGGCGAACTGAAGCGCACTGGAAATGCTGTTTTTCTGGGCTGATTATGATTCAAAAAGCTGAGTCAGCATCAAATCATTCATTCTGTTCTTAAGTCAGAGTGCATCTCTCTCCCGACACGTTTCTAGGCCTGCTGAGTTTCTCCAGTAATTTCTCGGTTTATTTCACGTTCCCTGCACCCGCGGGGTTTTAGTTTTATTCCAATAATCTCTTCACCCCTCGCAAAAAGGTTTTGAAACTGTGGAGTACTGGGAAACAAAACGTGACGTTTCTACCTGGGAAGGAGAACTGGGGGGGTGGGGGGAACTCGTTGTGTAAAAGGCTGATTTCTGCACAAACACAGCGCCCCTTGCAGAGAAGGGGTTTTCCTGTTGTATTTCTGACAGGAGGTACTGATGGGCTGAGGGGAGGTAGCCAATGGGTGTGACAGAGCTTTTGGGAGGCTGGGCACGGACTGGGGGAAAGAGGTGGGGCAGCCTCCTTTTTCCGGCTGCTGTGTGCGCTGGAGGCTCATCGGTGTGTCTGCATCCCCGGCAGATGCAGAGATCAAAAGGAGCACAGGGTGAATGAAGCTGACTGCGCCACGCACAAGCCCTCTTTCTGCTTGCTCTGGCTTCGTTTCCCCGGGGATACAATGGAGGAAGGAGCGAGCGGTTTGAGCTGTCCAGCAGAAACAGACTTTAGCAGGACTCTGTACCATTGCTAGCAGGGAGCTTGTTCAGGCACACACAGTCCCTTCGCAAAATGCTTGAGCTCCAGCAGAACGATGGCAGAAGGTAGGATGGTTTAAAGTTCGTCATTGCAAAGTACTGCAGGCTGCACACAAAAGAGAGGATGAGAGAGGAGGGGAAAATAAAGTGATCAGAAATCACAGAAGGACTGTAAAAATGCGACAGCAGCTTTGTGAGCAAACGGTCATTGCTCCCAGCCGGCCCATTAAAATTGTGCTCCAGGCACAGCAACCAGGGGCAGACCAGAGATGATGCTGAGCAGCAACAATACAAAACAGTGAAAAAGGAGCTCTTCCTCCCACACCTTCCTCCCTTCAGAGAGCTAATGTGGAGCGGCTGCTTTTTCTGGCTGGCACGTTTTCTGTTGACAAAGTCAGTGGGTTCTCTAGCGAGATAACCACTCTCCTGAAATGCCCTTTGTTCACAAGGGCCAGGGGATGGGAGGGCCAGTGTGTTTGCTATCTGTCATGGGCAGTGCTGTGTCTCTGTACCATGTTCCTCACTGCTGCTCTCTCTTCTCTCCACACAACCCCTTCCCACACACACTCCTTCAGCTTTCACTGCCAACTGCTTTGCCTCACTGCAATCAGATTCAATAAAATAGGTAGCTTTTTTCTTCTAAATAAAAACCCGCTTCACTGATGCTTCCAGCCACAGCTCTGGTCCAGTCCTGAGACAGGGATGGTTAACTCATTTTTCTTTCAGTCACACCGACTGCAAAAGCTGTGTCCCAGATGCTGTGCTAGCTCTGCAATTACAACCTTGCCCCAGCGAACACTGAAGGAAAGCCATAGAGCAAACAGCAGATTAGTGTGAAAAGATCAGAGGATTCACTAACCTCACACTAACATTTCTACAGAAATGGCAGCTCCCTGAGATAAGGGAACACCAGTACATTTTGAACCAGAGAAGGCCATTCACACCATTTAACTGGTACTGGATGAGAGTTGTTCTATAACTAACATCCATCTTTTAGCCTTAGTTCCAAAACCCTTCATCCTGTTGCCAAATAAACAAAAACCTTTTGATCTCATCTGTTTTTGTATTTTTTTAAAACGGATATAAACCCAAACAAACAGCCTTCTGAGCTCACATGCTCCAGACACACAAAATCTATACCTCATTAAACCCTGGCCAGTTAGCAAGGCTACTGAGAGTGGAGATCTTTTATCTCTGGGACAGCAAGCGGCATTCAGGTGTAGACATCAAAACCTCTCTCACCCAAAGAGACGAAGGTGAAATCACAAATTCCTAACAAGACTGCTCTGTCTGCCTCCTGTGCCTGGGAGAGATGTCTATCCATTCAGTGCTTCCGAGCACTAATGTGTTCTGATCAAAAGTTGTCACTGACTCAGCTTCTGTGTTTCTACCAAGAGGAACAAGGTACTTGTGTCATTATCAAAACTGTTTCATCTTGAATTAAACCTGCGTGTAAAGAATGTATTCTGAATTCAACATTGTCCCAGCAATCTTCTTCCAGGAAGGTTAATTGCAGTAAGTTTACAGCTGGCAACACCCTCAACACTACAGCAAATCAGCTTTTAAAAGCATCTTCACATTCAACTCCGCAGTATGACAGAGTGAATATACTCACCTTCAGTAAAAAGTTACCAACATTGTCTGCAGCCCAGGAACCTTCACAACCGAGGCAGGCAGAGACCAATAACACAATCCTGTTGATGGTCATTAGAACGATAATAAAAAAATCACTGCCAGTTCAGCGACACAAGCATTTCGAGTTCGGTGAACTTGCTTTCTGTCAAAGTGTCTAACGGCCTTGTTTTGCAATGAAAGACATTTCCAGTCAGCCACAGGTAGGGTCAAACACTAACAAGCTTTCCACAAATCAATCCATCTCTCTCTCTCTTCCCCATTAAAATAAATCTCATGACAAACAGCTAGTTAGCGAGTGATCTGTGGGGGCCCTCCAAAGTAATTGCACTCAATTAGTCTGTCCGAAAGCTATCAGGTAATTCGTTCGCTTGGCACAGCTGTGCATTTCGAGTCTTCATGATGAGGGAAACAGGAGGCGACCATTCAACCCAGTGAGTCTGTTCCTGAACTCCACACACCAACCTTTGCATCATTTCCCTGAACACATTTAGCCAATCACCCATTTTAAAATGAACAACAGATCCTGAATGAGATATATTCAGATGAGATTGCCAAATGTGTTACACATTTTGTATTTAGTTTTCCAACTATCACTCCTGAAAGGGTTGGCTTGAATGTTTTGATTCGGTCTCCTCTGGTTTTACACTCCCCAACTGGTAGAGATAATTTCTTGCTGTCTTTTCAATTCCCCTCAATATCTTCAAAGAATCAAATCACCCCACTAACCTCCTGAATTCTATGGAATCTAACTTCACCCTGTGGAATCTCTCCTTCTAATTTAACATTGGGCCGCTCCAAATTGATGCTGGAAGGCTAGTGATGGGAGATAAGGAAATAGCTGAAGAACTTAACAAGTACTTTGCGTCAGTCTTCACAGTAGAAGACATGAGTAGTATGCCAACAATTAGGGAGAGTCAGGGGGCAGAGTTGAGTATGAGGCATTACAAAAGAGAAAGTGCTAGAAAAGCTAAAAGGTCTAAAAATTGATAAATCTCCTGGCCCCGATGGGCTACATCCTAGAGTTCTGAGGGAGGTGGATGATGAAATAGCGGAGGCTTTGGTTGTGATCTTTCAAAAGTCACTGGAGTTAGGGAAAGTCCCAGATGATTGGAAAATTGCTGTTGTAACCTCCTTGTTTAAGAAAGGATCAAGGCAAAAGATAGAAAATTATAGGCTGATTAGCCTAATCTTGGTTGTTGGTAAAATTCTAGAAACCATTGTTAAGGATGAGATTTCTAAATTCCTGGAAGTGCAGGGTCAGATTAAAACAAGTCAGCATGGATTTAATAAGGGGAGGTTGTGCCTGACAAACCTGTTAGAATTCTTTGAAGAGGTAACAAGTATGTTAGACCAGGGAAACCCAGTAGATGTTATCTACCTAGGCTTCCAAGAGGCCTTTGATAAGGTGCCTCACGGAAAGCTGCTGAGCAAGGTGAGGGCCCATGGAGTTCGAGGTGAGCTACTGGCTTGGATTGAGGATTGGCTGTCTGACAGAAGGCAAAGAGTTGGGATAAAAGGCTCTTTTTCAGAATGGCAACTGGTGACGAGTGGTGTCCTGCAGTGTTCAGTGTTGGGGCCACAGCTGTTCACCTTATATATTAATAATCTGGATGAAGGGACTGGAGGCATTCTGGCAAAGTTTGCCGATGATACGAATATAGGTGGACAGGCAGGTAGTACTGAGGAGGTGGGGAGGCTGCAGAAAGATTTAGACAGTTTAGGAGAGTGGTCCAGGAAATGGCTGATGAAATGTGAGCAAATGCGAGGTTTTGCACTTTGAAAAAAAGAATACAGGCACGGACTATTTTCTAAACGGTGAGAAAATTCGTAAAGCAGAAGTACAAAGGGATCTGGGAGTGTTGGTCCAGGATTCTCTAAAAGTTAACTTGCAGGTTGAGTCTGTGATTAAGAAAGCGAATGTAATGTTGTCGTTTATCTCAAGAGG
This sequence comes from Stegostoma tigrinum, assembly GCF_030684315.1. Classification (NCBI taxonomy): domain Eukaryota; kingdom Metazoa; phylum Chordata; class Chondrichthyes; order Orectolobiformes; family Stegostomatidae; genus Stegostoma; species Stegostoma tigrinum. The sequence goes on along the minus strand of NC_081393.1, from coordinate 3,956,804 downwards.
GTTGGAATATAAAAGCAGCGATGTGCTTCTGAGGCTTTATAAAGCTCTCGTTAGGCCCCATTTAGAATACTGTGTCATTTTTGGGCCCCACACCTCAGGAAGGACATACTGGCACTGGAGCGCGTCCAGCGGAGATTCACACGGATGATCCCTGGAATGGTAGGTTTAACATACGATGAACGGCTGAGGGATCCTGGGATTGTATTCAATAGAGCTTAGAAGGTTGAGGGGAGATCTAATAGAAACTTACAAGATAATGTATGGCTGAGAAAGGGTGGACGCTGGGAAGTTGTTTCTGTTAGGTGGAGAGACTAGGACCTGTGGGCACAGCTTCAGAATTAGAGGGAGTAAATTTAAAACAGACATTTCTTCAGCCAGAGAGTGGTGGGCTTGTGGAATTCATTGCCATGGAGTGCAGTGGAGGCCGGGACGTTAGATGCCTTCAAGGCAGAGATCGATAAATTCTTGATCTCACAAGGAATCAAGGGCTACGGGGAGAGTGCAGGGAAGTGGAGTTGAAATGCCCATCAGCCATGATTTAAATGGTGGAGTGGACTCAATGGGCTGAATGGCCTTACTTCCACTCCTATGTCTTATGGTCTTAACTCTTGGAGACCAACTCTCATTTGAAGCAAGCTGAGAGAATGGCCCTGCTGATAATCTTCAGGCCTGTATGCTCAGTGACTGAGCAATACCCAAGCTGTGAATTTATTCGGGGTTGTATCAGGCTGAGAGAAACCACAAGCAACAGCTAAATACAGAAACGGAAATTGCTGGAAAAGCTCAGGAGGTCTGGTAGCATCTGTGAAGCAAAAAAAAAGTTAAACTTCCTTAATCCAATGATCCTTCCTCAGAACTGGGCAACAGCTAAGTGTTTTTTTTTCCCTTTTATTCATTAATGGGCTGTGAGCATCGTTGGCCAAACAGCATTTATTGCCCAGGGGGCAGTTCAGTGTCAACCACATTGCTGTGGGTCTGCAGTCACATGTAGGCCAGACTGGTTAAGGATGGCAGTTTTCTTCCCAAAAGGACAATAGTGAACCAGAAGGGTTTTTCCTCCAATTGATAATAGATTCACAGTCATCATTAGATTCTTAATTCCAGATATTTTATTGAATTCAAATTCCAACATCTGCTGTAGCAGGATTTGAACCCAGGACATTATTTGGGTCTCTGTATTAACAGTCCAGCGATAATACCACTAGGCCATCGCCTCCCCTCATCTCTGACATCCAATGGCAGAAGGTTCATTAACCAGAGGTCTCCGATTGCAAGAGACCAGAGGTGAAATAAGCACAGTGACTGATCAGGAGAACTCTCACTTGCATACAATGTTCACAACCCACAGGGTCTGCCACACTAGGTGAGGGTGCACACACGCCGTGCTTGTCAATCTCAGTGTTCCCCAATCAGACGTTTCGGGCCTAGACCTTTCATCAGAGAGGGGGATGGGGGGAGGGAACTGGAATAAATAGGGAGAGAGGGGGAGGCGGACCGAAGATGGAGAGTAAAGAAGATAGGTGGAGAGGGTGTAGGTGGGGCCCGAAACGTCAGCTTTTGTGCTCCTGAGATGCTGCTTGGCCTGCTGTGTTCATCCAGCCTCACATTTTATTATCTTGGAATCTCCAGCATCTGCAGTTCCCATTATCTCTGATCGTGTTGTTCATTCATTTGTTTAGTTTGCTTTCTGCATTACAGGGTCACACAGTGGGGCAGAAGCATTCTGGCCACACTGAGTGAACCAAATGAGGTGCCATCAATGTGAGTAATCAAGACATCATCTCATTCTGACCCGACTTGCTGCAAATACTTGGCGTTGTCCTTTCTCGAGTCAAATTAACCCCAAGTGTGTGCAAGTGGGTGTTGCTTGCGTCTTTGGTGCTTTTGCAGGAGGATCCAGTTTAAAACACACACCCTTAATCCCTCTCTTTGTCAGTAACCCTTGCAGTTCCCAAGCTTGCTGGGGAATAGTTTCACCTCAGTCTGTGAGAACCAGCAAATCAGTAATTGCTTTCCCTCTAACACTGACATTGTGGTTTGACAAGAAGTGAAGAAGTTGTTTGATTATTGTCATGTGCCAAGATACAGTGAAAACTACTGTATTGCTTTTTGTACAGGCCATACAAAGTGCATCAGGGGAGGAGAACAGAACCCCCAGTACAGTATTGCAGCCACAGAGAAGGCGGAGAGAGGGAGAGATCAATATGAACATTTGTGAGGCCGGTTCAAAAGTCCAATAACAGTGGGAAAGAAGCTATTCTTCAGTCCATCCAAGAGTTATTGCCTCTCGAATTAAACAATTGTATGACAGAAAAGCAGGACCCTTTTTAAAGATGATTTGCAGTTCAAGAGGCTCTTAATGAATGTTCACAGCTGCAGTGTGTGAATCAAATGGTCACATCCCTCAGATGGTATCTGTTCTGATTGGGGAACACTGAGATTGACAAGCACGGGGTCCAGGCCCGAAACGTCAGCTTTTGTGCTCCTGAGATGCTGCTTGGCCTGCTGTGTTCATCCAGCCTCACATTTTATTACAATGAACAACACGATCTTGTGTTAACTGGGAGAAGGGAAGCCCCTGTTTAATTGCCTGCACAGGTTCCAACATGTTCAGCAGTTTTGGCAGAAGTCTGAGTTCGATCAAAACATGTTGCGAGTGATGAGTAAATATGTCCCTCTGAGACAGGCAAGAAGGGGTAAGATAAAGGAACCTTGGATGATGAGAGCAGTGGAGCTTCTTGTGAAAAGGAAGAAGATAGCTTACATAAGATGGAGGAAGCTAGGATCAAGTTCAGCTAGAGAGGATTACACGCAGGCAAGGAAGGAGCTCAAAAATGGTCTGAGGAGAGCCAGGAGGTGGCACGAGAAAGGCTTGGCAGAACGAATTAGGGAAAACACAAAGGCATTTTACACTTACGTGAGGAATAAGAGAATGGTCAAAGAAAGAGTAGGGCCGATCAGGGATAGCATAGGGAACTTGTGTGTGGAGTCTGAGGAGGTAGGGGAAGCCCTAAATGAGTTTTTTGCTTCTGTCTTTATGAAAGAAACGAACTTTGTAGTGAATGAAACCTTTGAAGAACAGGTGTGCATGCTGGAATGGATAGAGATAGAGGAAGCTGATGTGCTGAAAATTTTGTCAAACATTAAGATTGACAAGTTGCCAGGCCCGGATCAGATTTGTCCTCGGCTGCTTTGGGAAGCGAGAAATGCAATTGCTTCGCCACTTGCGAGGATCTTTGCATCCTCGCTCTCCAGTGGAGTCGTACCTGAGGACTGGAGAGAGGCAAATGTAATTCCTCACTTCAAGAAAGGAAATAGGGAAATCCCCGGCAATTACAGACCAGTAAGTCTCACGTCTGTCGTCTGCAAGGTGTTAGAAAGGATTCTGAGGGATAGGATTTATGACCATCTGGAAGAGCATGGCTTGATTAAATGCAGTCAACACGGCTTTGTGAGGGGCAGGTCATGCCTCATAAACCTTATCGAGTTCTTTGAGGATGTGACTAGAAAAGTTGATGAGGGTTGAGCTGTGGATGTGGTGTATATGGACTTCAGTAAGGCATTTGATAAGGTTCCCCATGGTAGGCTCATTCAGAAGGTCAGGAGGAATGGGATACAGGGGAACTTAGCTGTCTGGATACAGAATTGACTGGCCAACAGAAGACAGCGAGTGGTAGTAGAAGGAAAATATTCTGCCTGGAAGTCAGTGGTGAGTGGGGTTCCACAGGGCTCTGTCCTTGGGCCTCTACTGTTTGTAATTTTTATTAATGACTTGGATGAGGGGATTGAAGGATGGGTCAGCAAGTTTGCAGACGACACAAAGGTTGGAGGTGTCGTTGACAGTATAGAGGGCTGTTGTAGGCTGCAGCGGGACATTGACAGGATGCAGAGATGGGCTGAGAGGTGGCAGATGGAGTTCAACCTGGATAAATGTGAGGTGATGCATTTTGGAAGGTCGAATTTGAAAGCTGAGTACAGGATTAAGGATAGGATTCTTGGCAGTGTGGAGGAACAGAGGGATCTTGGTGTGCAGATACATAGATCCCTTAAAATGGCCACCCAAGTGGACAGGGTTGTTAAGAAAGCATATGGTGTTTTGGCTTTCATTAACAGGGGGATTGAGTTTAACAGTCGTGAGATCTTGTTGCAGCTCTATAAAACTTTGGTTAGACCGCACTTGGAATACTGCGTCCAGTTCTGGTCGCCCTATTGTAGGAAAGATGTGGATGCTTTGGAGAGGGTTCAGAGGAGGTTTACCAGGATGCTGCCTGGACTGGAGGGCTTATCTTATGAAGAGAGGTTGACTGAGCTCGGTCTCTTTTCATTGGAGAAAAGGAGGAGGAGAGGGGACCTAATTGAGGTATACAAGATAATGAGAGGCATAGATAGAGTTGATAGCCAGAGACTATTTCCCAGGGCAGAAATGGCTAACACGAGGGGTCATAGTTTTAAGCTGGTTGGAGGAAAGTATAGAGGGGATGTCAGAGGCGGGTTCTTTACACAGAGCGTTGCGAGAGCATGGAATGCGTTGCCAGCAGCAGTTGTGGAAGCAAGGTCATTGGGGTCATTTAAGAGACTGCTGGACATGCATATGGTCACAGAAATTTGAGGGTGCATACATGAGGATCAATGGTCGGCACAACATCGTGGGCTGAAGGCCCTGTTTTGTGCTGTACTGTTCTATGCTCTATGTCAATATCAACTAGGGGAAGTAATTTTATAAACAACAAGGCGTTTGTCATTCTTTGATTGGATATGGGTATCACTGATAAGACCAGCATTTGTTGCCTATCCCCAAGTGCCCTTGAACAGAGTGATTTGCTCGTGTTCTTTCAGGAGGCAGTTCAGTGTCACCCACATTGCTGTGGGTATGGTGTCACATTGTCTGCCAGACTCGGTAAGGGGGCAGATTTCCTTCCCTGAAGAGTTCTAGTCACCCTGTTACAGGAAGGGTATTCTTAAGCTGGGGAGGCTTCAGAAAAGATTTACCAGGATGTGGCGAGAATGATGCTGGGAATGGAAGGTTTTGAGTGAGCGGGAGAGCCTAAATAGGCTGGGACTTCTCACACTGGAGCATGGGAGGGTGAGATGTGACCTTATCGAGGTTTATAAAATCATGAGGCTTACAGATGAGCTGTCTTTTCCCTAGGCTGGGGCTTTTCAAGACTAGGGGACATACTTTGAAGGTGAGAGTGGTTTGTGTGTGGAATGAACTTCTTGAGGAAGTGGTGGATGTGGGCACAATTACAACATTTAAAAGACATTTGGATAAGCGCATAACAAATGTTGAGAGGGACACAGGTCAAGCACAGGCAGGTGGGACTAGTTTAGTTTGGGATTATGGTCTGCTTGGAGTGGTTGGATGAAGGTCTGCTTCGATGTTATATGACTCTGAGTCCCGACAAGAGCATCAGCAAACCCAGGTGGGTGACCAGGAGTTTTGCAGCAAAATTGTCCTAGCCACCGATACATATGTCCTTACAGCCTGACTGTAGGCTGCTGGATTACCAACCCAATGTGACATTGCCTGCTACTGAAACAGGGCATGTAACACCATTGTTCAACTCCTGTCTATGAATTCCAGCCACACCTGGAAAAATGCTGTTCAAGACCTCCCTTCCCCTCACAGGGAGGAGATCCAAAGCATGCACAACCTGTAAAATAAAAACTCAATGGGAGCATGTAGGGAAAGTGCATTTGAGAAAGACAGAAGATCAGCCATGATTGATTTCTGAAGAAGGGTCCTGACCCAAAATGTCAACTTTTCTACTCCTCTGTCCCCTGGCCTGCTGTGTTCCTGCAGCTCCACACTGTGTTAGATCAGCCACGATTGTCTCAGAAAGCCGAGCTGACTACAACTATCTGAACAAAGGGAAGGAGGACGCCATTCAATCTGTTGTATCTACTTCACTATTCAATAAGATCACAGCTGATCCAGTAACTCCACTTTCCTGCCTTTTCCCCAATAACTTCTCAACCGCACCCCGTGCTCATTAAAAATCTATCCATTCCTGTCTTTTCAGGAACAGAGTTCAAAAGACTCACAACCCACAGAAATTTCTCCTGTTTTAAATAGGCGACCTCTAACTTACAAACAGTCATCCCATGTTTTACATTATCTCACACGAGGAGACATTCTTTTAATATCTATCCTGACAAGGCCCCTGAGGGTGTGCAGCAGGCTCGAAGGGGTGAATGGCCTCTTCATACACCAATTCCTGGTGTTCTTTTGGCTGGAGTTGAGGAAGGAGATCAGTGGACTCAGTAACACCACCTTATTCCTCACTTGAATAGTTTTGTAAGATAATTTTACAGGAAAGAAGGCTGAATTCTGAACAAAAATCACAGAGGCGCTCTGGTTGACAGTGGGCTCACAGCTTCTCAAACAAACTCCTCACCAGCTTCTCAAGTGCTGTTCAGGATTTGTGTGTGAGAGCGTGAGTGTGTGCGTGCGTTTGTCGAGTGTGTTTCGGTGAGAGAGAGAAGGAAAACAAAGACATCCTCTTGTTCTGAATAACAGGCAGCACAAAAAGGGTGGGGGGTGTGTGTGAGGACTCTGTTGTCATGGGGGTCCAGCTTTACTGTTACCCGAAGATTAGTGCTGGTTGTTGCAGGGGGCAGGGTGTCCTGTTCTGACAGTGCAAGTAGCTTTAACTGTTCTAACTTCCTTCAGTCCCATTCAGTGTCTCTGGGCTCAGGGCCAAGACTGGCAGCTGAGAAGAGACAAGCTGCTGAAAGTGACCAACAGAGATTTTTCATTCAGTTCTCTGCTGGAGAGCATACACAGTGTAAACGTGTGATTCTGAAACCCGTGTGTGGTCTCATCAGCACCGAGTTATGTGACAAACCTCATCTTCTATTCCGGTTCAAAATGATGAGTTTCCATTTTCAGACAGTGTGCATTCACACCTCAGCTCAATCCCCGTGTTCTGTTAATGGTGCTTTTAAGTTGAATGAGTCAATCACAGCTCCGCTCCCCACCTTCTCCAAGGCAAGTAAGGAACGGCAATAAATGCTGACCACATCCTAGCAACAAAGCGTACACAGGGATCGATAGAGATACATTCTCTTACTGCACTGTCTGCTCTGGGAGAAAGGACCTTCCAACTCCTTTGGTGAACATTCTATGAATATAAATCATTTTGCCCAGGAGGCCATTCAGCTCATGCTGAGCTATCAATGCTGAGAATAAGCACAGCAACCAGCTTGTTCCCGCTCCACAACCCCAGAACCTTCACGGAATCCCAACAGTGTGGAAGCAGACATTCAGCCCATCGCATCCATACTGACCCTCCGAAAAGAGCACCCCCTCCAGATCCACTCCTCTACCTTATCCTTGTCACCCTCCATTCCCCATGGCTAATTCACCTGGACAGTACAGACAACATAGCATGGCTAACCCACCCTAAACTGCACGTCTTTTATCTGTGGGAGGAAACCCAGGCAGATACGGGGAGAATGTGCAAACTCCACACAGACAGTCGCCCGAGGCTGGAATCGAACCCGGGTCCCTGGTACTGTGAGGCAGCAGTGCTAACCACTGAGCCATTGTGCCGCCCCTTTCTGAGTGCTGATCCAATTCCCTTTGCAAATTACCATTCAGTCTGCTTCCAGCCCCAATATTCTGGATCACAGCAACTGGCTCTGTTGGAAAGAAGAAGTTATCACATTGTCCCCTACCCCTGCCACTTCGCCTGTGCTATTTTGAACCATTTGATTCAACCTGCCAGTCTCCTTCTCTGAACAAACCCAGCTTCTCTCCAGTACCCCCAGATAAATAGGTTCTGATCTGGGAGGTCTCCTTTGCACCTTTTCTCAAACACACCACCTGTTGTAGAAACACAGAAACCGGGAACAGCAGAAGGCTAAAACAGAGAGTTTTTTTAAACCAAACCAGGGAAAACACCTTCCCTGCATCCAGTATCTCCGACCCGGTTAGAATTTTGTACGTTTCAATCAGATCCCCTCTCAATCATCTGAACTCCACTGACACAGGCCCAATCATTCCTAGTGTGTAAACTCTGCACTTATCATGTCCATGTTAAGCTCCCTTGGAAGGCAGAAACTGATCATTCCACATGATAACACCCTGCATGTTTGCGAGGACCGTCAGTGAGGAGTTGATTTAGATTTGAACTGGCGCAAGCTGCAGGCAAGGTAGAAACTTTGGGCTACAGGAGTGCACTGTTTCGGACAGTGAGCTATGTGACAGACGTGCCCTGCCCCTCTGCGGCCTGAATAATTCAAGTGACACCCAGATCCTGGCTTTTGTGAAGCTTGGCGGAGAGGATCTGTTCCCCCTCTTACAAGGTGGAGATTGTGGGGAGCCTTCTACACGCACATCTCCACTACTGACTCCAGGGGGTAAACAGCAGGACCGGCTGGTCACTGCACTTGTTTGCCATCAGTGTGACCTCTTGTCTTATTGAACCCTCTGAGCTTCTGTGTTAGAAGTTTTCACATGACTGCCATTCCCAATACATTTCTGAAATAACTGCACTGAGGCCAGTGTCCCATCACCAAGTCACCTTTTGTTTACATGGACTCTGACTATCGTACTCAGAGCCAGTCCCCAGGCTGAGGAGACTTTGTGAACCTCCTGTTTCTATCTGTTGGCCAGGCCTCCCTGACTAGCCCAGGTTAACAGCCACAATCAGGGATCTCATGGTCAGTGAGATCCACCTAGTTCCAATCACTACATTTCCCATCAGGTTAAAATAAAAACCAAAACACAAACTAATCTCACTTGGTAACAAGCGGTATTTAAGATGTCCTGGCTCAAAACCAATCCCCACACTCTGCCACTAAAATATACCTTTGCCATAAAATCTGTCAACACAGATATGAGACAAATGTGGTTGAAAGCTAACCTCCATCAGAGATCACAGCTGGGAAATGATGGAGAAACGTAACCATCTTCCCTGCTATTCATACAGTGGGGCCATCTCTGTGTCTCTCCCACTCGTTGCTTTTCCCATTCTGTTTCTGTCTTGCTCTATCTGTCCCTGCTTTCAGATGTCTCAGAAGTGACCATCACATGCACTGACCTTATCCAAAGGTCAACAAAACACAATGAGAGGTGACTGCAAGGCTTTGAGATTTAACCTTCTGAAAAGTAGCATCAAAACTGGCATTTCTCCAGGCGCTGTGTTCTGTCTCCTTTCTGTTCCAAGCATAAAGAACAGAAACTGATCATGACAACAGATGGGTCACAGCCTTGGTCAGAGGGTAGATCTCAGAAGGATATTTCCTACGGTGGGTACAGGTGAAAATGAGGGGACATGGTTTCAGAATTAGAGGTTTGGCTGTGTGGATGGAGATGAATGGTGTTGGTCAGTAGAATACTCTTCCCCATACAGCAGTGGAGGGTGGCTCACTGAATGTATTTGAGCCAAGGCAGGCACAGCCTTCATCTACAAGGGGCGGGAGGGGAAGAGGAACACAAAGAACAATGGATCTGAAACCATGATTGTGTTGAATCATGTGTGATGGGCTGAATGGCCAACTCCAGTTCCTGGAGCCTACTTTACAGCAGCAAGTAGCAGCGAATATGACATTGGCCTCAGTAAAATGTTATAATTACAGACAGGAGTTACAGCACTGTAACTGGTGGGTTCACTTACTCAACCCACATCAGCAGGAATCCAAATACACTGTCAGGAGCAGGGACAGAAATCATGGGCCCTATTGCTTCAAGACTGACACAGCAAGCCCCTAACAGCCCGAGGCCCCACACACAGAGTCCCAACACACCTCGGCTGTCCCAGGTCCTGGCTCTCCCTGTTCCGTGTATCTCACCTCCTTTCCCTTAACCACCTCGGATGCTTAATGTTCTTTTCGGTTCCCAGCTTCGGTGGCTATCGTGTGGACGCAAACACACATTGTTTAAAAAGGAAAAGCTCCTGTCCTCAGCCAAAAAATGCCTTCCTGTTGATGTTCTGCCGTTTCGTTTTCCAAGTGCTTGGAAGGAAGCAGCCCATAGTGGGGAAAACTGCTTGAATCTAAGGGGAATGATTCCAGTACTCCAACTTGATTTGACCCCACAGCTGTATCCTGAGAAGTTAAGGGCATCGCAACAACAAAACTTAGCTGGTGTTTCAAGCTTGAGGGGAAAGAATGATTAAATGAAAGACCTGTCCCTTTAAACTGTTAAAGGACCCAAAAAAAAATCAAGGAATAAAGTCAGTCTTGCTCGTGTGTCCAATTTGGTCAAAGCACATGGGAGTGGAGCTGTCCGGAATACCGACAGCGAGAGGAGAAAAAGGAGGATGTGGCTGTGGAGGAACCTGAAATCAAGGAAGAACACTTTTGATGTGATCAATTGCTGTGGCACAGGTCGTTGTAACAGGCTGAAGAATTCTAAAGATATACATCTGTACAGAATGCAACCGGTGTGATTTGTTACAATCTGAGCGGAAGCTCCTTGCTTTCACTTCAGCATGAGAAGGCATTAAAGCCTGTGCTGAAACCTCAGCTGGCCTTATCATTGGACAATTCTGATATCAGACTGAAAATGGGCTTGGTAAAGCCAAAAAAACAGAACCTGATCTAATGAGGTGGTCTTTCACTCATTAAAACACAAGCACTCAATACTGAAACTTTGTTTTTAACAACAAAACAGAAGCTAATCACACAAAAAGACAAGAAAGTAGAATAAATCAGATGATTTCCATTTAACACAAGTTTAAAGATTTTGAAACATTTCGTAAAAATACCATTAAATCCAAAAGCATCCCTTTTAAATACTCACACCAGACTGAATTCCTTTCTCTATCACAGCTACAGGACTACATTTACATTGGTTTCAGCTCTCAGTCTTGAGAAAAACCAAAAGAACTGCAGATGCTGTAGATCAAGAACAAATACGGATACTCATCGAATAGTGAGGTTAGATGTCCTTCAGTTTGGTTTCACAGGTTGGTGCGACATCAAGGGCCGAAGGGCCTGTACTGCGCTGTAGTGTTCTATGTTCTTTTCCAGCAACTTTGCTTTTAGCTCAGCAGCATCTGTGAAGGAAGAAACAGAGTTAATGTTTCGGTCCAGTGACCCTTCCCCAGACATGGAGGTGGCTGGGAAAACTTCAATTTATATGCAGAAAGTTGGGAGGTGGAGGGCGGACAAGGGTGGGATCATCAGATGCCATTTCCACCACCTCCAGCAAGATGCCACCACCAGACACATAATCCCCTCCCCTCCATGTCCGCGTTCCGTAGGGACCGTTCCCTCCGGGACACCCTGGTCCATGCTTCCTTCACCCCTAACACCTCCCCACAGCCCTATGGCACTTTCCCCTGTAACCGGCGAAGGTGCAACACCTGCCCATTTACCTCCTCCCTCCCCAGTATCCAAGGGCCCAAACATACCTTCCAGGCGAAGCAACACTTCACCTGCACTTCCAAGAATCTAGTCCACTGCATTCGCTGCTCACAATGTGGTCTCCTCTACATTGGGGAAACGAAGTGAAGACTTGGCGACCACTTCACAGAACATCTACGTTCTGCTCACAAAAAAGACCCTGAACTACCTGTTGCCTGCCACTTCAATGCATCACCCTGCTCCCTGGCCAACATCTCTGTCTCTGAGGAAGGGTCACCAGTCCTGAAATGTTAACTCTGTTTTCTGCTCCACTGCTGCCAGACCTGCTGAGCTTTTCCAGCAACTTTATTTTTTATCTCTGTATCTGGCTTGCTACAGTGTTCCAGTGAAGCCTAATGCAAGCTGGAGGAACAACATCTCATTTTTCGCTTGGGGACCCAACAGCCTTCTGGTCTCAATACTGAGTTCAATAATTTTTGGGACTAAACTCTCCCATGTCCCAGCCCCCAACCCCACACACCAGGCCTTGTTATCACATAGCCTACCATTACACACCCCCTGTTGTTAGTCACTAACAGTCCCCACTAACAACTGCTCACCCTCCCAGCCTGATCCTTAGCAACTCTTTTGTCTGTCCAACTGTCTCTCTCTATCTGTCTCTCTTTGGGCTCTATCCTATCGTTTACTCCTGACCCAACCCACCTCCCTTTTTTCTGCATATGAACTGACGTTTTCCCAGCCACCATCAGTTCTAAGGAAGTGTCACTGGACCCGAAACATTAACTCTGTTTTCTCCTTCACAGATGCTGCCAGACCTGCTGAGCTTTTCCAGCAACTTTGTTTCTGTTCTCAGTCTTGAGAGTCTGACAGCACTCCTATAACTGAGCTTAAATGTTCTCAGCTTCAAATAATCCTTTCAGGGTTTTATACAAACATCTGGACTGAAACTGTTACACTGATTTCTTAATAACGCTAACTCAATTCCTTTCCCAGGAGCAGCTGCTTTGCACATTCAGCTTCAGCTGACATTCCTGAAAAACGGCCAAACTAAAAGCAAAAACTGAACCCTTTCTAAGCTATGGGTGGTTCACTGCATCAAAAGATTAAAATAAAAATCCCTGACTTTCTAAACTGAAGCGTAATGCATAACAAATTGTTTGTTTGCTCATAAAATTCTCCTAATGTAAACAATTGCTGTCTAGGATGTCTGTCTCTCTCTCTCTTGCACACACACACTGTGTTTCAAACGAAGCAGGAATGCTTATGGAAAACCTTTCTGCCATGGGTTCAAATTCCAAAATCAAAACAGAAAAATAGTTGATTTTAAAACATGTACAGATCACACACCTTACATTTTACCTGCACAGGAAGAGTTAGGAGGGGTGGTGCAGTGGCTCAGTGGTTTCCACAACTGCGTCACAGTACCAGGGACCCAGGTTTGATTTCACCCTCGGGTGACTGTCTGTGTGCAGTTTGCACATTCTCCCCATGTCTGCGTGGGTTTCCTCCGGGTACTCTGGTTTCATCCCACAGTCTAAAGGCATGCGGGTTAGGGTGGACTGGCCACAGGAAATTATCCTGAGTATGCAGTGAAATGCAGGCTAGGTGGGCTATCCGTGGGAAATGCAGGTTTTCAGGGTTAGGGTGGGTTTGGGTGGGATGATTTACAGAGGGTTGGTGTGGACTTGATGGGCCAAATGGCTTGCTTCCACACTGTAGAGATTCTATAAATTCATATTGGGTGGTGTTCAGGAATCTATTGGAGAGGAGAAGTAAGAAATAAATTGTCGTAGGTGGTGGAGAGACTGCAGAGGGATATGGATGGGAAAGAGTTGGCAGATGGAGTATAATCTGTGAAATGTGAAGTTGTCCACTTCAACAAGAGGAACAGAAAAACAGTTTATGACTTAACATAGACATATGTCTTGATATATCCCTTGAGAATAGTTCACCCCACCCATCGTTACAGAGGATTTAACACAAATCTCAGCTTCTGCGTGCACTGCGACTTGAAGTATTCCTGCTCTGATTGAAGTATTAATTTAGTACTTGAAGCTCTCAGAGGCTGAGTTAATTGCTGGGTAAAGCAATCACCTGGAGTCCCAGCCAAAGGGAAAAATTACAGGGACCATGACCTAAACAACAGTGTTTCCTTCTCAATCACATCAACTCAACAATTCTGAGTGTTCCCTGAACAAACATAACAAGGCATTTCCAAACGCTGCACCCTCTCTATTTGTTATTCATTTCCAAACTCTGCACCCTGTCCTTTCCATTGTTCACAAATCTGACTCAGAACCTGGACCTGTCAGTCTGTGATTCTAATTATTATCGAGTGAGGGGGGACGTCCATGTCAGAACGAGGTAGGACCTGGGAGGTGGAAAGAAATGAGCCTCAGATCAGATGAGACCAGTGAAACAAACACGTGTCTCTGCCATTAAATCAAACACATTCTCAAAAACTGGTTTACAGTCAATCTGAACAAGGGACAGCACCATGTGAAAAGAAACAAAGTTGAATTCATGATGAAATCCATATTTGATTACATCTCTGTGTAATGTTGTGCACATTACAATTTCCCCAAGAAAGTTTCAGTTCTTCAACAAAGTGTGTTCCATGATCCTAAATACAGAAGTTTTCATTCTGTCAGTGGTAAATAGGGGTAACTTCTTAGAGAAAAAAAGAATCATTTTAGGTTCCCTTGACCTTTTTTAATGGGGAAATCATCACTCGGTTTCAGGAATCAAGCGGAAGAAAATACATTCTTAAATACAAGACAAGTTATGTAGGGGTGAAACGAACTTTCTAAACTGAAGCGTAATGCATAACAAATTGTTTGTTTGCTCATAAAATTCTCCCAATGTAAACAATTGCTCTCTAGGATGTCTGTCTCTCTCTCTCTCGCACACACACACTGTGTTTCAAACGAAGCAGGATGTCAGAGGTAGTTTCTTTACTCAGAGAGTTGTAAGGGAATGGAACGCTTTGCCTGCAACGGTAGTAGATTCGACAACTTTAGGTACATTTAAGTCGTCATTGGACAAGCATATGGACGTACATGGAATAGTGTAGGTTAGATGGGCTTGAGATCGGTATGACAGGTCGGCACAACATCGAGGGCCGAAGGGCCTGTACTGTGCTGTAATGTTCTATGTTCTATGACGCAATGGGTCAGTGAAAGCTTTCAATATTGAGATGAATAGAGTTGGATAAGGTTACTGCAAGATAAGGAACTGAGATTAGTATGGTTTTGAAATGCAGATTACCCAGAATTGTGTTGTCTGATAGTTCAAAGCTGAGGGGCTGAATGACCTTTTCATGTCCCTGCCTGTTTTGCACTGTTCCATTCTAATGCTCACCTGCCTGTTTTACTTCGTCACACTCTGAAAATTTCTTGTTTTGGCTCGGTATTGAGACTTCTTTCTCTGATTGTACAATTGGACAGTACTGACAGCAGCCGATCAGATCTGTACCAGCACTTCGAAAAATCTCTCCAACTCCGCTCATTCTCTCTTGCTCCTGCAAATTCATCTTTTTGTCAGGCATACATCCAATTGCCTCTGGAAAGTTCCTACCATCCTCCAAACCAGACCAACTGGCTGAACGAACATTAATATTCCTGCATGGACAAGGCCCCTTGGCTGTTTTCCCATCATCTGTGTCCTCATTATTAAGGAGAAAACTTCGGACCTTCCTCATCTAACTTGCTTTTCATTTTACAAGGGAATTCAGCTGAGCTGTTCCACGGTAACACATAAGACCAGAAAGATGGAGAATTCGAAATCGGCCATTCCTTGAGATCATATCTGATTTAACAATCCTCAAGTCCACTTTCCCGCCTTTCCCCCGTCACCTCTGCTTCCCTCACTGATTAAAAATCCACCTATCTCAGCCTTGAATATACTTCATGACCCAGCCTCGACAGCCCTCTGCGGTAAAACAAGTCCCAACGATTCACTCCCGTCTAAAAGAAGAAATTCCTCCTCATCTCTGTCTGAAATGGGCGACTCCTGACTTTGAGAATGATGCCCCTCTGGTCCCAGACTGATGCACAAGGGGAAACAACCTCTCCACATCTCTCCTTACAAGTCCCCTAAGAATCTTGCCTGTTTCAATATACCTCGCCATTCCTTGATTCAGTGGCAGGAATGGAGGTGATAGCTGACTGGGCACCATTTGCACGTCACTAACAACTTGTCTACACCAGACCACAACAATCCCCTTACGTACTGTCATACAAACACCATGTGCTCAAAAACAGACTCCTTACTCTTATAAGAGTGAGGTCAAGAGCACTGAGGAGTCATTCAACACAGAATTGGTGGCCACTCTGCCCTTTAATTTGAGCCAGCTCAGGATTTGTCCCATTCCTTGCTCTTCCCCACCTCCCTGCAAATCCTTTGTGTCAGAACATGCTCGATTTGCTTTTGAAAATGATCACGTCTGCTCCCATTTCCCTTTTCTAACACAGCGCTCCAGATCACAACAGCTCACTCCCTTCCTCCCCCATTTTTCCTTTTATGCCAATTATCTTCCATTTGTGTCCCACAGCAAGGGAAACTGACAGCAGCCTCTCATCAGACCAATGCATGCCTCATCAATTCAGAACTACCTTCTTCAACTCGATAATAATGGTACTTAAGACATCAGCTGGGAAGTGTTTCATGTTCAGCAGACAGCATCAGTGCTGGAGACAACAACACCGATTAACTAGCCATGCACTCAACAAAATGTCATTGCACTGTGCTGCCTTCCACTCATTCTGCCTGCAAATCAATCTGAACTTCAAAGCGTAGACACAGAAAGAAACAAGAATGAAAACAGCCTTTGAGATTTAAGAGACAATCTCTCCAGAAATCCTCCATGTTTCATGCTGATGTGTAAATGACTTGACGATAAGAAAGCCCAAAAGCTGATGCGCGAATGCATTAAATAAATGAAATTTAAAACATAAAGTGAGGAGGGGTCACTGGACCTGAAACATTTAATTCTGCTTTCTCTCCGCAGATGCTGTCAGAGCTGCTGAGTTGCTCTAGCAATTTCTGTTTTGGTTTCACATCAAAGGAAGTGATTGGAGCTGGGTCACATTAACCACAGGGAATTGTTTTCTAATAAAAACCGAAAGAACTGCAGATGCTGTGAATCGGGAACAAAAACAAAGTTAGTGGAAAAGCTCAGCAGGTCTGGCAGCATCTGTGAAGGGAAAGACATAGTTAATGTTTTGGGTCCGGTGACTCTTCCTCCTTCCTGATCCCAGTTGTAGTATATGGCTGGCATATTACCTCAGATTGTATCAATCACTGTTGAACCAGGATCTTGTGGCAAAGTGGTAGTGCCATGAGGTGTCCATTCATGTCCCACTGCTCCAAAGGTGTGTCATAACCCATCTCTGAACAGGTTGATTAGAACATTTACAGATCTCCCTTGGCTTACTGTCTCCCCCGTTTTTTGTCAGGATCTTCAGAGAATCAAAGAATCTGTACAGGCCATTCCGCCCATCGAGTTTACACTGACTCTGCGAAGAGCATCCCATGCAGACCACCCAAAACTTGTGCGTGGAGCCTGAGCAGATAGGGGAAGCCCTAAATGAGTTTTTTGCTTCGGTTTTCGCAAAGGAAAGGGACCTTGTTGTGAATGAGAACTTTGAGGACCAGGAAAACAGGCTTGAACAGATTGAGATTGAGGAAGTTAATGTGCTGCAAATTTTAGCCAACATTAAGATTGATAAGTCCCCAGGACCAGACCAGATTTATCCTAGGTTGCTCCGGGAAGTGAGAAAGGAGGTTGCTAAGCCGCTGGCGAAGATTTTTGCTTCCTCACTCTCCACGGGAGTTGTACCGGATATTGGAGGGAGGCAAATTTTGTTCCTCTTTTCAAGAAAGGGAATAAGGAAATCCCTGGAAATTACAGACCAGTCAGTCTTACATCTGTGGTCAGCAAGGTTTTGGAAAGAATTCTGAGGGATAGGATTTATGACTATTTGGAAAAGCGTAGCATGATTAAAGGGAGTCAGCATGGCTTTGTGAGGGGCAGGTCATGCTTCACAAATCTTATTGAGTTCTTCGAGGAGGTCACAAGACAGGTTGACGAGGGTCGAGCAGTGGATGTGGTGTACATGGACTTCAGCAAAGCATTTGATAAGGTTCCCCACGGCAGGCTCATTCATAAAGTCAGGAGGTATGGAATACAGGGTGATTTGGCTGTCTGGATTCAGAATTGGTTGGCTGACAGCAGGCAGAGAATGGTTGTAGATGGTAAGTATTCTGCCTGGAGGTCAGTGCTGAGTGGTATCCCACAGGGCTCTGTTCTTGGGCCTCTGCTCTTTGTAGTTTTTATAAATGACTTGGATGAGGAGGTTGAGGGGTGGGTTAGTATGTTTGCTGATGACACAAAGATTGGAGGTGCCGTTGATAGTATCGAGGGCTATTGCAGGCTTCAGCAAGACGTTGACAGAAAACAGAGCTGGGCTGAGAAATGGCAGATGGAGTTCAACCTGGATAAATGTGAGGTGATGCATTTTGGAAGGTCGAACGTAAATGCTGAATATCAGGAAGTTCAGAAGAGATTTACCAGGATGTTGTCAGGAATGGAGGGTTAGAATTATAAGGACAGACTGGGATTTCTTTCACTGGAGTGTTAGAGGTTGAGGGGTAACCGTGGTTTATAAAACCATGAGAGGTATGGACAAGGCGAATGGTGGGCGTCTTTCCACGCTGGGGGATTTCAAGATGAGGCGACATATCTTCAAAGTGACAGCAGAAAAATTTAAAAAAAGATGAGGAGCAACTTGTTTTTGTACAGTGTGTGGACTGTGTGTGGAATGAACTTCCAGATGAAGTAATGGATGTGGGTACAGTTACAACATTTAAAGACATCTAGATAAGTATATGATTAAATGTTTAGAGGAATATGGGCCAAACACAGGTAGGTGGGATTGGTTTGGTTTGGTTTGGTTTGGGATTAATTTGAGTTGGACAGAAGGGTCTGTTTCGATGCTGTATGACTCTATGAGCCACCCATTCACAAATCAGTGCCAGGGAGAGCCAGATCCCTGTGCCAAGATTCCACTCAGCACGAAGTGTGACAAGTAAGGGACATAGAGCTTCAGCCTGGATAGTTGCAAGCTACACATGCTGAACTACTAAATGATTTTCTCTCCCTTCTTCAAGAACAATAAAACGGGATTGCAAAGTGTCTCTTCAGCCCCTCTGTCCCTTAAACAACCACACCTCAGTGCTAAGATAATAAAATGTGAGGCTGGATGAACACAGCAGGCCAAGCATCTCAGGAGCACAAAAGCTGACGTTTCGGGCCTAGACCCTTCATCAGAGAGGGGGATGGAGTAAGGGTTCTGGAATAAATAGGGAGAGAGGGGGAGGCGAACCGAAGATGGAGAGAAAAGAAGATAGGTGGAGAGGAGAGTATAGGTGGGGAGGTAGGGAGGGGATAGGTCAGTCCAGGGAAGACGGACAGGTCAAGGAGGTGGGATGAGGTTAGTAGGTAGATGGGGGTGTGGCTTGGGGTGTGGAGGAAGGGATGGGTGAGAGGAAGAACAGGTTAGGGAGGCAGAGACAGGTTGGACTGGTTTTGGGATGCAGTGGGTGGAGGGGAAGAGCTGGGCTGGTTGTGTGGTGCAGTGGGGGGAGGGGAAATTTGTGTTGTTTACCAGCTTCAGGCAGCCAGCTCCCTTCATACTGAAACGACAAGGTTTGAGAGCAGCTTACAGTCCTCCGTCATGGACTGCACTCACAGAAACCTTCACATCATATCAACACTAGTAACTGTATTCAGTAACTGGCGGCACGCTGGCTCAGTGTTTAGCCCTGCTGCCTCAGCGCCAGGGACCCGGGTTCAATTCCAGCCTTGGGTGAATGACTTTGTGGAGTTTGCGTCTTTTCCATGTGTCTGTGTGGGTTTCTGCTGGGTACTCCAGTTTCCTCCCACTGGCCAAAGATAGAACATATAGAACATAGAAAAGTACAGCACAGTACAGGCCCTTCGGCCCACGATGTTGTGCCCTGGAATAATCCTAATCCAAAAATAAAATAACCTAACCTACATTCCCCTCAATTCACTGCTGTCCATGTGCATGTCCAGCAGTCGCTTAAATGTCACTAATGACTCTGCTTCCATGACTACCACTGGTAAACTATTCCATGCGCTCACAACTCTCTGGGTGAAGAACCTCCTTCTGACGTCTCCTCTATACCTTCCTCCTAACACCTGAAAACTATGACCCCTCGTGGCAGTCAATCCTGCCCTAGGGAAAAGTCTCTGGCTATCGACTCTATGCATGCCTCTCATTACCTTATACACCTCAATCAGGTCACCTCTCTTCCTCCTTCTCTCCAGAGAGAAAAGTCCGAGCTCAGTCAACCTCTCCTCGTAAAACAAGCTCTCCAGTCCAGGCAGCATCCTGGTAAACCTCCTTTGCACCCTCTGCAAAGCCTCCACATCTTTCATATAAGAGGGTGACCAGAACTGGACACAATGTTCCAAGTGGAAATGCTGAATATAGGATTAAAGGCAGGATTCTCGGCGGTGTGGAGGAACAGCGGGATCTTGGTGTTCAAGTGCATAGCTCCCTCAAAGTTGCCACCCAAGTGGATAAGGTTGTTAAGAAAGCGTATGGTGTTTTGGCTTTCATTAACAGGGGGATCGAGTTTAAGAGCCGCGAGGTTATGCTGCAGCTCTACAAAACCCTGGTGAGACCACACTTGGAACATTGTGTCCAGTTCTGGTCACCCTCTTATAGGAAAGATGTGGAGGCTTTGCAGAGGGTGCAAAGGAGGTTTACCAGGATGCTGCCTGGACTGGAGAGCTTGTTTTACGAGGAGAGGTTGACTGAGCTCGGACTTTTCTCTCTGGAGAGAAGGAGGAAGAGAGGTGACCTGATTGAGGTGTATAAGGTAATGAGAGGCATGCATAGAGTCGATAGCCAGAGACTTTTCCCTAGGGCAGGATTGACTGCCACGAGGGGTCATAGTTTTCAGGTGTTAGGAGGAAGGTATAGAGGAGACGTCAGAAGGAGGTTCTTCACCCAGAGAGTTGTGAGCGCATGGAATAGTTTACCAGTGGTAGTCGTGGAAGCAGAGTCATTAGTGACATTTAAGCGACTGCTGGACATGCACATGGACAGCAGTGAATTGAGGGGAATGTAGGTTAGGTTATTTTATTTTTGGATTAGGATTATTCCAGGGCACAACATCGTGGGCCGAAGGGCCTGTACTGTGCTGTACTTTTCTATGTTCTATATGTTCTATCTTTGGCCAGTGGGAGGAAACTGGAGTACCCAGCAGAAACCCACACAGACACATGGAAAAGACGCAAACTCCACAAAGTCATTCACCCAAGGCTGGAATTGAACCCGGGTCCCTGGCGCTGAGGCAGCAGGGCTAAACACTGAGCCAGCGTGCCGCCAGTTACTGAATACAGTTACTAGTGTTGATATGATGTGAAGGTTTCTGTGAGTGCAGTCCATGACGGAGGACTGTAAGCTGCTCTCAAACCTTGTCGTTTCAGTATGAAGGGAGCTGGCTGCCTGAAGCTGGTAAACAACACAAATTTCCCCTCCCCCCACTGCACCACACAACCAGCCCAGCTCTTCCCCTCCACCCACTGCATCCCAAAACCAGTCCAACCTGTCTCTGCCTCCCTAACCTGTTCTTCCTCTCACCCATCCCTTCCTCCACACCCCAAGCCACACCCCCATCTACCTACTAACCTCATCCCACCTCCTTGACCTGTCCGTCTTCCCTGGACTGACCTATCCCCTCCCTACCTCCCCACCTATACTCTCCTCTCCACCTATCTTCTTTTCTCTCCATCTTCGGTTCGCCTCCCCCTCTCTCCCTATTTATTCCAGAACCCTTACTCCATCCCCCTCTCTGATGAAGGGTCTAGGCCCGAAACGTCAGCTTTTGTGCTCCTGAGATGCTTGGCCTGCTGTGTTCATCCAGCCTCACATTTTATTATCTTAGCACTGAGGTGTGGTTGTTTAAGGGACAGAGGGGCTGAGAGAGACACTTTGCAATCCCGTTTTATTGTTCTTGAAGAAGGGAGAGAAAATCATTTAGTAGTTCAGCATGTGTAGCTTGCAACTATCCAGGCTGAAGCTCTATGTCCCTTACTTGTCACACTTCGTGCTGAGTGGAATCTTGGCACAGGGATCTGGCTCTCCCTGGCACTGATTTGTGAATGGGTGGCTCATAGAGTCATACAGCATCGAAACAGACCCTTCTGTCCAACTCAAATTAATCCCAAACCAAACCAAACCAAACCAATCCCACCTACCTGTGTTTGGCCCATATTCCTCTAAACATTTAATCATATACTTATCTAGATGTCTTTAAATGTTGTAACTGTACCCACATCCATTACTTCATCTGGAAGTTCATTCCACACACAGTCCACACACTGTACAAAAACAAGTTGCTCCTCATCTTTTTTTAAATTTTTCTGCTGTCACTTTGAAGATATGTCGCCTCATCTTGAAATCCCCCAGCGTGGAAAGACGCCCACCATTCGCCTTGTCCATACCTCTCATGGTTTTATAAACCACGGTTACCCCTCAACCTCTAACACTCCAGTGAAAGAAATCCCAGTCTGTCCTTATAATTCTAACCCTCCATTCCTGACAACATCCTGGTAAATCTCTTCTGAACTTCCTGATATTCCTGAGTAACCAAACCACCACTGATCACAACAGCGTTGATGTCCTTTGTTGCCACGGACTTGGCTCCCTGTCCATCTTCAGTCTCTTGAAAATCCCAGTGACCCTTTGCTCCACATCGTCTATCAATGACTCTATGTTGCACTTGTACTGTTTCTTATTGTGAACTTCCCTACTGTTAAATGCCACAAACGGAGAGAGAAAGAGAGAGCGAGCGAAAAGGAAACAAAAAACATCCCCATAGCCCTCTGCTTCCACACCCTATGAAGGCAATTATTGGGATACAATCCATGCTTGAAACCCTTTGTTCTTTCCCAGCATAACCAGGGCCCGAGGATTAGCATCCAATTTTCATTGACTTTATTCACTGTTAATGCTATAGGAGAAGGATGGAAGGAAAAAGCTGTTAGACTGGTCCAGAACGGTGAGGAGACAGAGGGAAAAGCCAAAGGATGAACCTCGAGAAACAGATCCAAGTACAATTGGCAACTCACCAGCAGAGCCATGGCAGGTCTGAGACACACAGTTAGTATGCAAAAAATTATAACTGTATCTTCTCTTCACCAACATTCCCTGCAAATCACTTTCTGGAGATTTCTTGCACAATTTTGCCAAGCAGTGTTTTGGAAAATTGTGTTTTTTTTAGCTTACAGTTTCTCTAACTTTCCTTTTACAAACTGGACTCAATGCTTTTCCGCTGCAACCCAGGAATGCTGAAACAGCCCTCCAATCTTTGCTCACACTTGTGTCCTAGATAATAAAATGTGAGGCTGGATGAACACAGCAGGCCCAGCAGCATCTCAGGAGCACAAAAGCTGACGTTTCGGGTCTAGACCCTTCATCAGAGAGGGGGATGGGGTGAGGGTTCTGAAATAAATAGGGAGAGAGGGAGAGGCGGACCGAAGATGGAGAGAAAAGAAGATAGGTGGAGAGGAGAGTATAGGTGGGGAGGTAGGGAGGGGATAGGTCAGTCCAGGGAAGACGGACAGGTCAAGGAGGTGATTCCCATTGTCACTCACACTTGTGTCTTGCCTGCTTTCCATTCACCCTCATTCTTTTTGAGTGAAACCACACCAAGGGACAGGACTGTGACAGACAATAATCTGTCAGGGTGCGGACGTACAGTTTGTGTTACCTGACTACATTTACAAGCCAAAAACAGTCCTTTTTGTGCATGACAAGCAAGGCTGGAAGCAGCTCCCTCTCATTTGCATTGCAATGAGATTACAGTGTCAGCATGCATCACTGGTCCAACACTCTGTGCATTGGTAATGAGGCTGATCAAACATTTAATTTAAGTGTTCCTGCTATTCACCAAGGACCACAAGACTGAATTAAATAGAGGCATCTATTCAAAGGCTCTGGCTAAATTGTTCACCACGATTAAGCATTAGTTTTTGCCTTGCACTTCAGCTGAAAATTAACTGGCGAGGTACTTGAATTGTTTTAATTTAATTATGCCTTTTTTAAAAAAAGAAGTGTTTCAGCGAGGAGATCTCCTCTCATTAGATTCAGCTTCTTGTTTTGGGCCAAGCTGCATCATGTAAATTTGTTTAGCTCTGCCAAAGTAAAATGACCGGGTAAAACCTGCCCCACTTCTTTGAGGGAAAACTGCATAACATCAAAACTCCTCATTTGTCACAAAGCTGTGAGGCTTCAGACAATTTTGCAGCACTGAAAGAGGCCATTCAGCCCAAATTGCCTGTGCTGCCTCTTTCTAAAGACCTAAATCACACTCTGACGAGCCCAGCCCTTTTTCCAGAATGCTCACAGCAACATGCACTGCTCCTAGGGAGAGTGGATGATGTGAACAGCTGAGGTAGATTTCAAGGCCACACTCAAAGGATAAACATATGAAGGAGAAAGGACACATCGATGAGGTGAGAGGAAGTGGAATGAGGGGAAGCTCAGGCGGTGCATCAACATCCAAGTATAAATATTAGGAACAGGTCACTACTTAATTGAAACATATAAGATAATCAGAGGGTTAGATAGGGTGGATAGGGAGAGCCTTTTTCCAAGGATGGTGACGGTGAACACGAGGGGGCATAGCTTTAAATTGAGGGGTGAAAGATATCGGACAGATGTCAGAGGTAGTTTCTTTACTCAGAGAGTAGTAAGGGTATGGAACGCTTTGCCTGCAACGGTAGTAGATTTGCCAACTTTAGGTACATTTAAGTCATCATTGGATAAGCATATGGACGTACATGGAATAGTGTAGGTTAGATGGGCTTCAGATCGGTTGACAGGTCGGCACAACATCAAGGGCCGAAGGGCCTGTACTGTGCTGTAATGTTCCATGTTGTATGTCATTCGGTGTCTCCAACCAACTCTGTCAAGAGAAGCATGGTAGATCTGATTGTGGCCTCTACCCCACTATCATGCTTTCCCCAAAAATAACCACATCGCAGGCCTTTGAGACAGAGTGGGACAACTGGACGTCTGGTGGGAGAATGTTTGCCACAAGTGAGGTACAACATGGTCAAAACACAGGCCTTTGCTCATCATGTTGAATCCATGAGGCTGGGTTTTGGGCTTGTGGTTTCCTGATGTGGATTCACGTTGCAGGGGGGAATTCCATCCTCCAGAATTTGATGATTCTTCTCCAAAAATAGATCCATCAAGGCTTTGGCAACCCTTGTGAGATGTCGCCGATCCTATTTGCGGTGTCTGAGTGACGTAGTAAAGATTGTCAGACCATTCCACAACAAAGCCAGGTCGTTAGGACAATCACAGTCCTTCCTCAATGAACTGCACTCTCTGTGATAAATCCAGGCTTACACTCCAGTACAGTAATGTGGAAGAGTTGCACTGTTACAGATAATGTCTCTTCAAAAGCAGTGAACCCAGATCACCTCAGCATTGACAGGATCCCATGGCAGCTTTTTGAGAAAGGGGACGGGATTCCCTCCACTGTCCTGGCCAATATTCATCCCTCAATTGACAAGTATAAAAACAGACCATCCAGTCATTCTGACATTGCTGTTTGTGGGATCTTGCCCTGTATAAATAGAAACAAAGAAACCTACAGCATAGGAACAGGCCCTTCGGCCCTCCAAGCCTGCACTGATCAAGATCCTCTGTCTAACCTGTCATCTATTTTCTAACGGTCTGTGTCCATTTGCTCCCTGCCCATCCATGTACCTGTCCAAATATATCTTAAAAGACGCTAACGTGTCTGCGTCTACCACCTCCGCTGGCAACGCGTTCCAGGCACCCACCACCCTCTGCGTAAAGAACTTTCCACGCATATCTCCCTTAAACCACTGAGGTTCTCTAGATGACAGTGACCGCATTTCAAAAGCCCTCATGAGCTTTGAAGCAGCCTGGGATGTCCAGAGAACTGAAGGGGCAGAACAGAAATGTCAGTCTTTTATTCCAAGTCAGAGCAGTTCAGAATTTGCATCTAACACTGAAGCAGTTTAGAGTTCCGGGAGGTGAAACAATTTGCTGCAATCTGTATTAACTGCAGGTGAAATATGGTGAAACCTCACCTGAGACGACATTGTCTAACTGTGAATAGCTGTGTGTTGCCAATGAGTTTTGTGCATTTTGCTTTGTGAAAAGAATTGTCTTTTTGCTCTTGCCAATCAATATTGTCTGCTTTTTCAGACTGTTTCATCTTGTGGCAATGTGTGCTCCAGCTTTTAACACTCAAACATTTCTCTGATGTTGCAGAAATTCCTCTTCTTTCAGTGCACAAGATAACTTGTCCAGCTCAAGTGGGGAAAAAAATTACCTTGATGTTTGACAGTGTACAGTATTAACTGCTGAAGAGATCCTCAATTGCTACAACCAGCACTTTTCTGAGTGCTGGTAGTTCACAATCTGGTGAAATTCACAGAGCGTTAGCAGTGATTCTATTTCTAACTCTTGTTTCTGACAGAAGGTTTGCATTTGGTCGATGTTTTAGTCCCTGGCCAGCTGATGCCAGTTCTGAACTGCTCAGGTAGATGAGCATGAGTAAACTGTAGGCACACTGGGAGTCTGTACTGGGTACTGTTTTAGACTGTATAGCTCATTGACAGTGTAACTTCAAGCAGTTGAGAGGCACATAGCAGCTTCCTGTACTTTATGACAGATTGGTAAAGATCAAGAGTTCAGCTACTGAAACTTCACAAAATAAGACTAGAAAATGAGCAATAACTTGGGGAAAAAAAGTGAGAAATGCCTTGACAATGTTTCCCAGGCATTTCACTTTCCTTGTTCAGGACTGGCCTCTGATTGCTCTCAGTCCTTAAATGGTTAATGCTGTACTGTAGTCCTGCGAACAGTCCCAACAAATAAGATCTCAGCACCCTACTCCAAGATGAAAGCAGCGTTGACCCTTTGGTCCTTGGCTGACAGAACTCTCTTCAAAGCCTCACCAAACAAATAATTGCATTTTTCACACCCATGTCAACAGAGCAAGTTGGTTCAATGACATTGAGCAAATAGTGAGGAGAGAACGAGCGAAACAACGCTGGGTGATGGTCAGCCCCATTCATCAGTCTGGGATTAATTCAAACTGGTTGTTCCAGTCAGTGTCTCCGCTCAACTCTGACAGTGAGAAAAGACCATGCGATAGATAGCATTCAGTCTTCGATGTCAGGGCACTGCCTTGAGTGGGCCAGAAGACAAGAGTTGAAAACCGGGAGAGAGGGACAGGACAGTGCAACCAGAATAACCCTCAGCACATCCACCTTCCCTTTCGATTCACAGAAGGGCCCTGTTGCAGTCCTGTCTCTCGGAAGTACCACAACGATCCTCCACCTGTGAAAGTGTGTATTCTTTGAAGGAAAATGATATTCCATTTGAAGTCTACTTCATCCCCTGCTCAAATCTCTCAGCTTCATGAGGGAAGCAACGCTGTTGTGCTCTGCACCTTACATTGCCATCTGATGGAGATGATATATCTTGCAAAGTCAACCATTTGCCTAATAGAAGGAGGCTATTCAGCCCATCATGCCTTTGAGAGAGCTCTCCATGAACCCCTGCCCTTGGCCCACATCTCTGCAATGATTATCCTTTTCAAACAATTCTCCAATTCCCTTCTGAAAGCTGCTGTTGAATCTGCTTTCACCACATTTTCAGACAGTCCACTCCTGATCACAATTCATGTGGTGACACACATTTTCACTTTCTTCCTCCTCCTTTGAGTTAATGATACTTTGGTGGCTGCAACTTAGAATGAAAGCTGCCTCCAAATTGGAGGGAGAATCTAGACCTAATCAGACTCAGCAGAGGTGTATCATAATGTAATTGCAAGAAATTAAACTGTGCCAGTCTGTTGTTACAGGTTGAGAGGGGGACTGTGCTCTGTTCCTATTGATCAATTTCAGAAGCATCATCAAAATGTCTCCAACGCACAGTCTGTTCCCCATCATTCCAAGTTGCTTTGATCGAACTGTCGGACTGATTTGGGCTGATTTGGTAAGAGCAGAAGCAGTGAGTGAACTGAAAGCTGACTGGGTCAGACACAAAAGGACGCACATTCTTGCTATAACGATCTGTTAAAACCCACAGATCGAGCTTCCTTTGAGAACTGTCCCAGGTGAATAACCTACATTAGTTTTGTCCAGACAGAAAATATCTCTTACAGGTGGTGATCAAATAGGGCTAGATGTTTGCAGTTTCAAAGTGTCATGACAACAGTTAATGGACTCAAGATTACTGAGCATTTTGTTTCCTAACATTCACATGAACCAACTGAGAGTCGAGTGCGTTTTCTGTCCTTTGCGATTCAGTATTTTGTGGCACTGCAATGAGCAGTCGACTTGACTCTTTTAAAAACCTGCTTCACAGGAATGATCTGTCTCAAATAGGTGTGTCACTTAGCTAATTGGCTGGGCGGCTGGTTGGCGATGCAGAGTGGTGCCGACAGTGTGGGTTCAGTTCTTGCACCAGCTGAGGTTATCACGAAAGACTCTCCTTCTCAACCTCTCCCCTCAGCCTAGCTGTAGCGACCCTCAGTATAAACCACCACCAGTATCACAGAGTCATACAGCACCGAAACAGGCCCTCCAGTCTAACCAGCCCATCCCAAACATAATCCCAAACTAAACTAGTCCCATATCTCCCCAAATATTATTTATTCATGTACTTATCCAAATGTCTTTTAAATGTGTATGTGCATCCACCACTTCCCCAGGAAGTTCAATTCACACACGAACCACTCTCTCTGTAAAAATGGTGCCCCTCATGTCTTTTTCTTAAATCTCTCTCCTCTCACCTTAAAAACATGCCTTTATGTCTTGAATTCCCCCATCCTGAGGAAAAGACACCTGTCATTCTGAAGACAAAGTTCATGTTCCTGTCATTATGGAGGGAACTTTGATTGCAGGGGAGTCGGCTGAAATGAAATGACACCCATCTCTTACTCAAATTGTTCAAAAACCCGCAAACATAGCTCCCAATACATCATCAGCTCTGTTTGTCACATTTTCTGCTGAAATGAACACACATTTACAACAAACAAATGTCAGTTCAAGAAATGGCTATTGTCCAGGTTTAGGTTCATTGAGTACATCAATTATGAGCCCATCAATCATGAGCCATATTACAGAGGTTTGAAACAAATGCGAAAAATATTTGGGAGGGGGTCGACAGATTTCTTTCAGCCAAAGCAAGAACACTGAACGTACAGACAAACTGTGGAATAAAGAAGTGTAGAGACCTCTCAACAGGCTTAATGTGTACAGAGTGACAGACCATACAAACAAGGGAAAGGGTCCAAATCTTCCCATTCATGAAGTGTCATCAGACGGCATGTACATTATCAAAGCAGCTCATCTGTCTATGTGTCAAGGCAGGATTTGGTATGCAAAAGGATAGCAACTTGAGTTTGTTTTCAGAGATGTGAGGCATTCTCTGGTGGGTCAGGAAGAAATGAAGATCCTGCACTTCGATAGCACCTTTCACAGCCTCAGCATGAGTTACTGTGTGCAATTCTGGTCTCTCTGCTGCAGGAAAGATGTTGATAAAACTTGAACGGGTTCAGAAAAGATTTACAAGGATGTTGCCAGGGTTGGATGGGTTTGAGCTACAGGGAGAGGCTGATTAGGTTGGGGCTATTTTCCCCTGGAGTGTCGTAAGCCGAGGAGTGACCTTACAGAGGGTTATAAAATCATGAGGGACATGGATCAAATGAATAGCCTTACTCCCAGGCTAAGGGAGACCAAAACTAGAGGGGCATAGGTTTTCAGATGAGAGGGGAAAGATTTAAAAGGGACCTAAGGGACAACTTTTCACTCAGAGGGTGAGATGTGCATCGAATGAGCTGCCAGAGGAAGTGGTGGAAGCTGGTGCAATCACAACATTTAAAAGGCATCCGGACGGGCTCTGAATAGGAAGGGTTTAGAGGGATATGGGCCAAATGCTGGCAAATGGAACTAGATTAACTTAAGATAGGTGGTCAGCATGGATGAGTTTCCGTGCTGTACAATTCTATAACTCAAACACACTTTCAAAGCACTTTATTGCCAATTCAGTATTAGTGAAGTGGAATCACTGTGGTGATTTTGCATCTAATCTCTGCACCGCAATATCCTACGCAGAAATGAGATCATGATTGGGTAATCACCTGACAGTTGGGAGGGATGAATTTTGGTGTGACGTCACAGGTTAACACTTTCCTATTGAACACACTTGCTCCTCTACCTCCTCCTTCTCACTAGCCTATAGGCCCCAAACACATCCTCGCGGTGAAGCAGCAGTTTGCTTGTATTGTCCGTCTTTCAGACTTACAATGTGGTCTCTACACAGATGAGACCAAACACAGACAGGGTGACCACTTTGGGGAGCATCGCCCCTCTGTTCTGGAACAGTCACCGAGCTTCTGCTCGCTGGCCATTTCAACACACATGCCAAGATTTCTGTCTGAGCTCTGCGTCAGTTCTCCAGCTAAGCTTGCTGCAAGCTGGAGGAAATATCTTGCATTTTCTGTTCCAGAAATTTACAGCCTTCCAGACTCAACATTGAGTTCAACAACTTCACACCATGTCCTTCATTTTGATTAGGCTTTCCCCGACCCAGGGAAAACTAGTGTCTCATTGCATGGAACTGCTCTCAGCAGCACTGACCTATTTGTTGCTGTTACCCCCTACCATTAACACCTACTCTTCAGCTTTATCTCTTCTTTATTACATAGAAGCCAAAAGAACTTCAGATGCTGTAATCCGGAACAAAACCAGAAGTTGCTGGAAAAGTCCTCAGCAGGACTGGCAGCATCTTTCTTCACAGATAACTGCCAAACCTGCTGAGCTTTTCCAGCAACTTCTGTGTTTGTCTCTTCTTTATTATCTTGAGCACTCCCTATGTGTTTTTTTTCCACCCTCTGGGCTGTCTATCCCAGCTGAAGCATGTGCTCCTACTCCCTTGCTTTGCTGTCAAATGAA
Organism: Stegostoma tigrinum; assembly: GCF_030684315.1. Taxonomy (NCBI): domain Eukaryota; kingdom Metazoa; phylum Chordata; class Chondrichthyes; order Orectolobiformes; family Stegostomatidae; genus Stegostoma; species Stegostoma tigrinum. The sequence goes on along the minus strand of NC_081393.1, from coordinate 3,926,440 downwards.
TTCTCTGTTTCCCCAGCCCCCTGCAGCTGTGAAGAAGTTGTATCAGACTGGAAGCGTTCGCCCGGTCGCCCCAGCATTTTCTGTTTCTTCCTACCTGAGACATGTTCACACCATTCTTCTGCAGTGGGAGCAGCTCCCAGGAATGAGGAATTAAACATGGCCATGGCAGAAAAAGCAGGGACAGGGCTTTTGTTTAAAAAAACCCTTCATTTCTTCTAAACGCTTTCAATGAAAAAGGATAAAAAGATCAGCAATTGAGAAATCACTTGCCTAAAAGTCAAATGATGAGGTTAGCAGGAGACTGTTTCTTTCTCAGTTGCACATTCAGAGAACAGACCGGAGGAGTTGGCAACCTCATAATCGCACATTAAACCGATGATATCTGCACAGCTCCAACACACACCTGGTGCTGCTGATCATACACAGTCTTACTGCAATTTTTTTTGGCCCTCTTCACCACAATAATTATCAGCTTGGACTGTGAGTACCCTGTGTAATGTGATCTGTCTGTGGGAACACTTTCAAACAGATGATTAAAACATACATCCTTCAGCCTCAATTGGGAAATGGCTGATATATCCCAAGATGCCGTCCTTGAAAATAGATAAGATACTTCCAACCACTGCTCCCCCAATCCTTAAGAGGATAAAGACATGAAAGCTCATAGCGCAGTCAGACAATTGCAAGGTTAGAAGATTGCACATTCATTTCTGCCAGCAATATTTATGGCATAAAACTGTAATTTGGCCATTTCATTAATCATCTACATCGGGGTATACATCTGAGTGGGAGTGATTTGGGAATCTTATCCCTCGAGATGTGAAGATTTTATTTTCAAATTACTTATACTGTCACTTTAATCAATTTGATCCTGCAAGGCAGCGAGTGCTCTCATTTCCATTCTCAACCCTGTAAATTGTCTCTGGAGGTACCCTGGCAGTGGGGACAGTCAGAACCTCAGCAGCCCAGACAGCCTGCTTGAAATCTCAGGCACCTTACATTATTGTTTTGTTGGATCAATTTGCATTTCCAGAAGGTCTTTGACAAGGTGCCACACAGGATGGTGCTTCATGAGATGGTGTTCAGGGCAAGGTGCTGGCATGGAGAGTGGATTGGCTGACTGGCAGAAGGCAGACAGTGGGGATAAAGGGGTCTTCTTCAGGATGGCAGACATTGACTAGTGAAGTTCCACAGGGGTCAGTGTTGGGACCACAGTTCATGTTGTATCTCGATAAAGGAATGGGGGGGCAATGTTGCTCTGTTTGCAGATAACACAAAGAGAGATGGAGGGAGGGTAGTGTTCAGGAAGCAGGGAGGTTGCAGAAGGACCTGGACAAGCTAGGTCAGAGTCAAAGAAGTAGAATACATGGTGGGAAAGTGTGAGGTGATGCACTTGTGGTAGGAAGAATAAAGGCGCAGACAATTTTCTAAATGGGGAAAGGCTTTGGAAATCTGAAGCACAAAGGGACTGTTCCAGGGAGTTCAGCATTTTCATCAGGTTTCCATGCAGGTTCAGTTGGCTGTCAGAAATGCACATGCAACATTAGCATTCATTTCAAGAGGACTAGAATACAAAAGCATGGATGTACTGTTGAGGCAGTACAAGGTTCTGGTCAGACCACATTTGGAGCATTGTAAGGAAGAATGTACTGTTCTTGCAGGGGGTCCAGAGGTGGTTTACAAGAATGATACAAAAGCAGAAGCTGCTGGAAAAGCTCAGCAGGCCTGGCAGCTGAAGAAAAATCAGAGTTATTGTTTTGGGTCCGGTGACATTTCCTCAAAATGATCCCGGGTATGAAGGGCTTGCCGTATGAGGACCAGGTGAAGATTCTGTGTCTGTACTCGATGGAGTTTAGAAGGATTGTTGATGGCGGGGGTGGGAACGTTCTAATTGAAACTTACAGAATACTGAGAGACCTGTTGATGGTGTGGACGTGTCGAAGATGTTTCCACGAGCAGGAGAGACAAGGGTTCAAGGGCACAGCCTCTCAGTGAAGAGATGAACCTTTAAAAATGAGATGAGGAGGACTTTTTTGCTGGTGAAGGCTGGTGAATCTGTGTAACTTATTGCTGCAGAAGACTGCGGAGGCCAAGTCATTGAGCGTTTTTGCCACATAACGACACTCCCAATGCTGTTCAGACCTCCTTGGTCAGTTCACTGCTGACAATTAATTAGATTCTCCTTGTCTTTCCTTTCTTTTCTTGCAGGGCAATACAATGGAGTGTTGTTGTTGAAGTGGATATGCTGTGGCAACTGGAGATGCCTTATACACCCAGGTCGAGCTTACTTCTCAGGTGAATAACTTGCAGCTTGTCTCACTGTCCTGCCGAAGGCAGCATGGGGAGTGTGAGCAGCCTCATTTCAGGCCAGAATCTCCAACAGAAACACTGCAAAGCCTTGGAGTACAGAAATATCAAAGCTTCCCACCTCCACAAGCTCCTCAGGCAACAGGATGGCCTGCTGAGGTTTGACACCAGCCACCAAGCTACCAACAAAGGCCCCAAAACAAACTCTGAGTGCGAGAAAACCGAGGACTTCTTCTACGTCAGTATCAGCCAGACCAATGGGCTGACCAACTTGGGCAAGCTGAAGAACTGCGCTGTCAAAGTGGAGCCTCAGAAAGACGGACCTGTCAGCCTGGATGTGCAAGAACCTCCCTGCAAACCGGTACCATTCTCTGGCCAGCTTGACAAGGTAAGTGCCCTCTCTAACCTGGGTCAGTGACAGTGACTGAGGAAAGTGCCCTGGGAGGTTCCAGTCAGGAACGGTGTTCTGGAAATGAGTGTCTGTGTCAATCAGAACAGTACCACCCACAAATTCCTCAGGGACAGGGATGAAATTTCACTGGAAACGGCAGGATCGAGTTGAGTGCAACTTTGGGTGCAATGTTTAAAGCTGTGATTGGTTGGTCTGAATGTCAGGACACACCTGTAAAACCAGAGATTTGTAAAATTGAACAAAATATTGGGAGGAGGTGTGACTGAGGCCATAAAGACTGACTTGGCCTGAAATGTCAGCAGCCTGAATGTACAGGAAACATGTAGCCGCAAGGTCCTAAGTTTTGATTTCTTGTAGTAGTTCAGTACAAACAGGTCACACAGCTGAAAACAGCACACACTCCTACTACCTTTGGTCAGATGCTTGGCTGACAACTTCTAATCAATGAGGAAGGTCACTCATCCCAACTTGATGAACCTAGCCGCAACAATCCTGCAAGCCCCACTTGTTGAGTTCAGAAAGTTGCAACAAGCCATTCAGCCAATCTATTCCAAGTACACCTCCTCCAACCCGCTTTACCTCATCAGATTACGTTTCTTTCTATCAGTGATTCTATTTGGGGTTATCAGCCCTCCACACCTCTGAAGTACAATTTAAGGATGAATCTCTCTTTGCATGAAGAACATGTTAAAGTAGGCCACAGGCTATGAATACTGTGGTGAGTATCTCACCTCTTGACTCCTCAAAGCCTGTCCGTCATCTATAAAGCATGAATCACGAATGTGATACAATGCTTCCCACTTGATGGTTGGGTGCAGCTCCAACAACACTTAAGAAGCTCGACACCATTAACAGAAAGCACTACTTGACTGGTAATCTATACACCACCTTCAACATTCACTCTCTCCACCAGTGACACACAGGGGCAGCAGTGTGTACCATCTACGAGATGCACTGCAGCAACTCACCGTGGCTCCCTCAACATCTCCAAACCTGGCCATCCACAAGGACAAGGGAAGCAGCTACTTGGGAACATCACCCATTGCATGTACCCCTCCAAACGACTCACCATCCTAACTTGGAAATATATTGCTGTTCCTTCAGTGTTGCTGGGTAAATTCCCTCCCTAACATCATTGTGGGTCTATCTACAGTGCATCAACCGCAATGTTAAAGAAGGTAGCTTCCCACCATTTTCTCAAGGCCAATGAACGCTGAACCAGGCAGTGACACCCACGTCCTATAAATTTCACAAAAAAGTTAGAATTAAGGTTTACTGGCTTAAATCTTTGCCCCTCGTCTCTAATGCATCTACTCAGATCAAAATCTGCATTCACACAGAGCATCTGTACGTCTATGAAAAAGGGCCCTGGAGCTTGCCGAGAGTCACAGACCTGGGCAGCACGGAAACAGACCCCTCAGTCCAACTCGTCCATGCTGACCAGGTATCCTAAACAAATCCAGTCCCATTTGCCAGCATTTGGCCCATATCCCTCGAAACCCTTCCGAGTCACATACACAACTAGATGCCTTTTCAATGCTGTAATTGTACCTGCCTCCTCTGGAAGCTCATTCCATACATGCACTGCCCTCTGTGTGAAAACAGTGCTGCTGATGCCCGTTTTGAACCTTTCCCCTCTCACCTTAAACCTATGCTGTCTAGTTTTGGACTCCTCCACCCGAGGGAAATGTCCTTGTCTATTCACCCTATCCATGCCCCTCATGAATTTCTTAACTTCTATAAGGTCACCCCTCAGCTTCCAACGCTCCAGAGAAAATAGCCCCAGCCTATTCAGCCTCTCCCTGTGGCTCAAACACTCCGACCCTGGCAACATCCTCGTAGTTATTTTCTGAACCTTTTCAAATTTCACAACATCCTTCTTATAGCAGGAAGATAAGAACTGCACACAGTATTCCAAAAGTGGCCGAAACAACGTCCTGTAGACCCCAAAGTGACCTCCCAACTCCTATAATGAAAGCACTGACCGATAAAGGCAAGCATTTCAAACCAAACACCTCCTTTGCTATCCTGTCTACCTGTGACTCCATTTTCAAGGAATGATGAACCTGCAATCCAAGGTCTCTCTGTTCAGCAACACTCCCCAGGACCTTACCATTAAGTATATAAATCCTGCCCTGATTTGCCTTTCCAAAATGCAGCACCTCACACTGATCTAAATTAAACTCCATCTGCCACTCCTTGGCCCATTGGCCCATCTGATAAAGGTCCCGTTGTACTCTGAGGTAACCTTCTTCGCTGTCCACTACACCGACAATTCTGGTGTCATCTACAAACTTACTAACCAAACCTCTGATGTTACCATCCAAAACATTTACATAAATGATGAAAAGCAGTGGACCCAGCACCGATCCTTGTGGCACACTGCTGGTCACAGGCCTCCAGTCTGAAAAGCAACCCTCCATCACCACCCTCTATCTCCTAACTTTGAGCCAGTTCTGTATCCAAATGGCTAGTTCTCCCTGTATTCCATGTGATGTAACCTTGCTAACCAGTCTATCATGAGGAACCTTGTGGAATGCCTTACTGAAGTCCATATAGATCACATCCACCGCTCTGCCTTCATCAATCCGCTTTGTTGTTGGTTCAAAAAACTCAATTGAGTTACTGAGATATGATTTCCCCGCACAAAGCCATGCTGACTATCCCTAATCAGTCCTTGCCTTTCCAAATACATGGAAATGCTGTCCCTCAGGATTCCCTCCAGCAACTTGCCCACTACCAATGTCAGGCTCACCAGTCAACAGCTTTTCCTTACCATCTTTCTTAAATAGTGGCACAACATTAGCCAACCTCCTGTCTTCCGGTACCTCACCTGCGGCTTTCGATGATACAAGTATCTCAGCAAGGGTCCCAGCAATCACTTCCCTTAGCTTCCCACAGAGTTCTGGGGTACAACAGATCAGGGCGCAGAGATTATTTCACCTTTATGTGCTTTAAGACATCCTGCACTTCCTACTCAATAATATGAGCATTCTTCAAGATATCGCTATTTATTTCCACATGTTCTGTATCTTCCATATCCTTCTCCACAGTAAACACTGATGCAAAATACTCATTTAATCTAACCCCCATCTCCTAAGGCTCCACACATAGGTGGCCTTGCCGATCTTTAAGGGGCCCTATTCGATCCCTAGTTACCCTTTTGTCCTTAATGTATTCATAAAATCTCTTCGGATTCTCCTGACCTCTATTTGCCAAAGCTAACTCATGTCCCATTTCTGCTGTCCTGATTTCCCACTTAAGTGTACTTCTACTGCATTTATACTCTGCAAAGCATTCACTCAGTCTCTGCTATCTATACCTGACATATGTGTCCCTTTTTCCTCTTGACCAAAACCTCAATTTCTTTCGTCATCCAGCATTCCCTACACCTACCAGCCTTGCCCTTCACCCTAACAGGAACATACTGTCTCTGGACTCTTGTTATCTCATTTTTGAAGACTTCCCATTTTCCAGCCATCCCTTTACCTGCAAACATCTGCCCCCCAACTTCTTCGAGGGAGGTGTGAAGGAAGGGCAAGGTCACGTTTGCTGCCCATTCCCAGCTATGTGAAGGATGGGACTCAGTTCAAGAGATGAGACACACACACACACACACACACACACACAGTTATCACACGCTCTGATGTTTAGGACAATCCAGTAACTTTGCTGGCCTCAAGTAGCCAGATTTATTGAAATTGCTGTTAGATCTTCAGGTTTGAACTCAAAGGGCTCAGTGTTACTTAGCACAAGATGGTCAATAGGCTGTCACAGTGAAGAAATTAATTGTGAAGTGAAGTGGTGCTTTTTAGCTCAGGAAATAGGTTGGCCAGTTTTCACACAGTGAAATCCCACATGAACGAACTGATGTTGTTCAAAGACAGAAATTAATTGAGAAACTCAGCAGCACTGGTGGGGAGAACACAGTTACTGTTGGAGCAAATTACTGCAGATGCTGGAATCTGTTCTGAAAACAACAAATTACAGTGGGTCAGACAGCATCCATTGAGATTAGCAAGCTAATGTTTTGAGTCTAATTGACGCTGCATCTTCAACTCTGAAACATTAACTTGCTGTGCTCTGTGCATATTGTCTGAGCCGCTGTGATCTGCAGAGTTAATGTTTCAGGTCTGGTGATGCTTCATCATAACCTTTGTTGCTTGAAGGAAGAGCACTGAGCATCTGTGCCCGGTAGTCTCAGAGCATTGGCCTAAGATCCTTGGCGTTTCACCTTGTTTGGGACATGGCGACTGCTGGCTGGAACAGTCATTATTGCATGTCCCTAGTTACCCTGATGAAGGGGTCAGTGAGTTGCCTTCTTGAACCACTGCAATCCATGTGGTGCAGGTAGACCTACAATGCCCTGAGAGTGGGAATTCCACCATTTTGACCCGGCGGCACCGAAGGGAAGGTGATATGTGACCAAATCAGGATGGTACATGCTTAGAAAGGTGCTACTGCCATTGTCCTATTTGGCCGTAGAGGTCATGAGTTTGGAAGGTGCTGTCGGACGAGTCTTGGTTCGTTCTCAGAGTTACTGCGTCCACAAGTGCAGGAGCTCATAATCTTCCGGACCTCACCACTCTTCTGCAGAGACAGGCAGAAACCCCAGAGAAACAGGACGGAATGGTCACTTGCAACCTTTCACTGGAATTTCTGCTGAAATTACAGTGGAAGATCACGGGAACACTGGCCATCTCCTGTGCTTTACCATTTCCTCCAACACAGAAACTCTGGAGATCTGAGTGTGGGTGGTTAAGGAATGATCAGAGACTGGCAATAATGGGATGAAACGAATAATTGGCACAACATGAATGAGATTAACAATGTCTTTTCCTCTTTCGGCAGAGCACGGAAAATAATATTGTTAGGCCGACAGCATTGAAGGTGATGGCACCAAGGAATGGCAATCCCAATCTGAACTGTATCTCAGGAAAGCTGACAAACCGAAACCTCGCATTTCAGGGCAATCTATCGAAGGCAGCTACACATTCAGAGATGCACGAAGCTCACGAGCAGAAAAGCACAAACCATTCAGGAACCCTGTCAGACTCGGGTCGAAATTCCATGTCTAGCCTGCCCACTCCAAGCACGGGATATAGCTGTGGCACGGAGCCAGTTGGGGCAGCAAACTTCAGCAGGTTCGGAGGCTCAGTTCATCACATTAGTCAGGGAGCAGGCTCTCTGGACAGCATCTTGCGGACTGGAACCTGCAGCGCTTCCGCCCCTCAGAGTGGGCACACGCAGGCTAGTCACAGCACATACTTTCACCAGCCCTGGAAAGAAGTTGGGTTGGAGGGACTACCACCAACTCAGGATGTGAAGGAGACGGCCGTCATCAGCAAGAACATGAGCAAGCAGGAGATGGCCAGCGTGATGCAGTGTGACACCAAAACGAACCAAGCCCATCAGAAAGCACCAAGAAACCAACACCAGCTTGTCCTGCTCCAGCTCAGCCAACTCCAACAAGACAAAGCCAAACTTCAGGAAGACTTCACACAACTCCTGCAGGAGCGTGACAACCTCAACGCCAAATGCAAAGCTTACCAAAGGGAACAAACTGAGCTTGCTCCAAAGCTGGAAGAAACAAAGTGGGAGGTAGGTCATAAGAAGTTAAGAACGTAATGAGTTGGAGAAGGAACGAGCTGTTGAGTCTCCCGTGCCTGCTGCGGTAAACAATACAATGACGGCTAGTCTAATCTTTATCTCAAGTCCATTTTGCTGTGTGCCCCTGACAACCCTTGACTCCTTTCAAATGGAAATGTGCTAGTCAGCCTTGAATAAATCCAATGACCCAACTTCCACCTCCCTCTGGGGAAAAGACTAATTATCCTCTGAAAGAAAACAATTCCTCCTCATCTCCCATATTCTTACTCTGGTACTCTGAGATTTTAGACTCTGCCCAGAAGGGGAAAACATCCTCTCAGTCTTCACCCTGTCAATTTCCCTCAGAATCTGAGATGTTTCAATGAGATCACCTCTTAGTCTTCTGGAGTTCAAGGAGGATCAACCCAATCTGGTCATTCTTCCTCCAATAAAATTATGTCTTCTTTTTCGGAATCAGCCAAGTGAACCTTCTCTGAAGTGCCTCCCATGGATATGTGCCCCTTCCTCATGAAGGAGGCCATATCTGTACATGGCACTCCAGCTGTGGCTCTGTACAGTTTGTAACAAGCCTATTTCGTTCCTCAGTCCCTGTTAAACTGACCGACAAGGAAAGCTGTGACCTCTGGCCACAACAATCCTAAGGGTATTTACTGTTCTCCCAATGTTGATTACCATTCTCATATTTACAACAGACAGGACCTTCTGCACTGAGTACATTTCAGACTCAATAATTCTCTTGAAAACCTTGAGCAGAATAAATTGAAATTCAGGAGCCAAACTGGAATTTGATGGCAAGCTCTTTCTCACCACTGTAACAGAAACACGGCTCTATAAATGGCTAAAACATGGACCACACACTGGACCCTCTTAAATATACCTGCACTTGTTTAGGCTGTTTAAGTGTTTTAAGTTTCGAGTGTTTCAAGTGGGACTGTATACTGTCAGCTCAGACTCACCTAGTTTAGTTTTCAAGGCAATCACGTGAGGGTGTTTTGTTAGACTGAAGCTTGAGGATAGACTACCGCTCTAGTCCCACTACTCCACATGGCACATCATAAAATAAAAATGCTTTTTCCATTACCAAGATGACTAATTAAACCTTATCCAGACCAGGTTTTAACCAACAAGATCCATCAACCAGGTCTCTTCTTTTGTATCAACACAAAACTTATCCCAAAAAGATGCAAAAATTGGCTGATATACACAGTCAGTCAGTCATGTACTGGTCTCTATGCTCATCTCTATAAATATCCCCAAAACAGACACAAACCCTCTTCATTAAGGAGAAACAAAAAACAGATTTATCTGCTGGGATTGGTTAGAAATAGTGGATTGTTCTTGAAGGTTTGGGATGCCCTAGAGTGTGTTGCTCTTGATGTTTTGGCATACAAAGTCATCCAGCATGGAAATAAACACTTCAGTTCAAGCCAAACATCATCTCAAACTAAACTAATCCCATTTTCCTACTGCTGGCAGAAATCCCTCAAAACCTTTCCTATTCATGTACTTATCCAAATGTCTTTTAAACATTGTAAATGTGTTGTGAAGTCACCAGTTGTGCACCATTGTCTCTCAAGTCTTGCCAACACAGTTTGCTCAGGAAATAAAATCTTGAGATGGTATTTGAAAAGAATAGAGCACTTTCTCCCTGAATTCATGAAGTGTTTTCTCTTCCAAAATGGGAGCGATCAGTTAGGAAGCTTGTTCTGAGGAGACTTCCCTTCAACTCAACCAAAGCACCTCTCCCAAGCTGGTCACTGTTCCTAGAAACAAGGCAGTCACATGTGGGTGTGTTTTATTTCTACAGAGGCTCACAAGTAGATTGTTTCTCTTGTCCCACTACTCCACAGGTCCCATCATAAAACAAAATACTTTCCTGGTTGCCAAGATGATCAATGAAACCTTATCCAGACCAAACCTTCTCCTCCGTGATGGTCTCCAGCCAAGCAAGCACTTATCCCTCATCACGTAATTGCTGGGAAATCTTGTTAAAGAATGTTTAAGAAATTACTCCAGACATGTTCACGGAACTTGAAATCAGTTTATAAGGATTGTGGAAAGAGGTCTCGAAACTTTTTGAGCGATATTAAATATAAAGCTGCTTTGTAACAAAATGTTTAGGGTTGCTTGTGGAAAGATTGGGAGATTTGGAATTTGTGGAACCACGGTGATATGTTTTCCAGTGCTGTGAATTTGAGTTTAATGCTGTGTCAGATCGCTGCCAGTGGGTACGGACAATTTTTGTTAGCACTTCTACCTGGTTACCATTCGGTGGGAGGGTTCCAGAAACTTCTCCATTTCCAACTAGGAGTGTGCTATTTTCACTGCTGCCTCAGAGCTCTCTCTCCTGTTATAAGATACTGGCCTTTTGACCACGTTTTTGTCTGTCTGTCATGTCATTTACTTCCGTCAGGTGGGCAGGGATCGTTTAACTGCCCTCAAGAGGTTATAGAAACTGACGTTCTTGTTGGTGTTCCATGTGAATAATGCACAGCACTGACAGTGAGTTCTGTAATATTTCTGTTTCAGGTTTGCCAGAAGTCAGGGGAGATCTCGCTGCTGAAACAGCAGCTGAAAGACTCACAGGCTGAGCTGATGCAAAAGAGCAGTGAACTCTTGTCACTGAAGATCCAGCTGAGGGAAGCCAAAGGGAAGCTGTCTGCCCGGGAACAGGCGGTCAAGGAGCTGCAAGACTCCCTGCAAGCCAGGGAAAGAGATCTCGAAGTGTGTGAAAACGAGCGGCAGCGCGTGAAGAATGCTGCCGACCTACTGAGGGAAAAGGTGGGCCTGCTGGACAGCCAGATACTGCACCTGAAGCACCAGCTGGCCAGCCGCAAAGAGCTGGACATTCGCACTGCGCAGGCCGATCCCTCAGCCTCCCACAGTGGCTGCAGGGAGCTGCTCCCATGCCAGCCTGACCAAGACCCCGTGGCTCGGCGAGGGGAGTTGGCAAGCTTACAATCCCAGCTGCAGCAGGAGAAGCAAGCCAACTGGGAGCTCTCCAGCAACTTTCGCCAGGAGCGGCTCATGTGGCAACTGGAGAAGCAGCGAGTGATTGAATACCAGAAGCAGCTCCAGCAGAGCTACACTGAGGTGCTACACCAGAACCAGAGCCTGCAGAACATTATCCAGCAACTTTCCACTCAGCTGGAGGCCAGGGATCCTGGGGGTGGGGAAAGGCAGAGTGCCAACATTCACTACCAGGAGACTGTCGCCACTGCCTTATAACAAGTGCAAGGAACTGTTCTGCTTGTTTCAGTTTCAATCACTGAGTGGATCGGAGGGTTTCTCCAGCACATAATCAGAAATTTCCAGACTGCGAAGTCACATGACTTGACTTCAGTTGAGGTGACTGAGGAATGACTGCCTCACGCTGTACCTTCTCAATGTTTACAGACACGTGTCACGTGAAGGTGTAAGACCGAGGTCGCTGTGACATTACACTCGCCTGTTCACAGCGAGCTCTCGATGCTCGAGTCACTGGCTATTACTGGTGAGCTGCTTGAGTACAGCACATTCCCTGAAGGTGGTATGACAACTGGGTCACTGAAAGAATGGGGAGGAGAGAAAAGGCTCACCAAAACAACACAGCCTTTGAGAACAAATGACCAGCAATTCCAAACAGCAGGTCAACAGCAAGTGAGGGTCAGAAATAAAACGTAATTAGCCTCAATCTCTTTTCTTGTCTCTCTGTCCATCATCAGCAACCATATTTTCATACAAACTGTAGCCCATTGGCAAGTGGAAACCAGGATCTGAAGGGGGCCCAGCCAACTGATTTTTAAATGGTAATTGTTCCCCAATGCAAGATTACATTTTCATCTTTGGTGTAATGTTTACTGTAAGTACTCCATACATTTTAAATACCTCCATGATTGAAGCTCACAAGCCAGGGAAAAAGGTTCATATATGGAACTGTCAATAACAGAGCAGGCCATTCAGCCCGTCAGAGATAGTAGAAATTGCTGATGCTGGAGAATCTGAGATAACACGGTGTGAAGCTGGATGAACACAGCAGGCCAAGCAGCATCAGAGGAGCAGGAACGCTTGACGTTTCAGGTTGGGACCCTTCTTCAGAAATGAAGGAATTTCTGAAGAAGGGTCCCGACCCGAAACATCAAGCTTTCCTGCTCCTCTGATGCTGCTTGGCCTGCTGTGTTCATCCATCTTCACATCGTGTTATCTTACATTCAGCCCGTCATATCTGTTCCACCATTCACAGAGATTTCTATTCGAATCCTGTCATCATTCCATCAACCTAGCCTAACTTTTACATCCAAAATTTTAACAAACAAAAACCAAACAATCTTGGTCTCAAAATCTTCAATTGACCCCAAGTGTAATGTCTTTTATTTTGAGGATATGGTGGAAGAGATTAACTTCTTCCCGCAATCCATGGTGCGAGGAAATGCACCAAAATCCCCCTGAAATGCCTGGCTTGAATTTTAATTTGATGTCCTTTCCTCTGGGTTCCCCCAAGCAGAGGAAAATATTTTCTCTTTCTCAAGTCCATGGGCTCCTGAGATGCTCCAAGAATGGTCCTACTCCAGAGAGCACCAGCCTTTTGCACACCCATCAACTTCACAGTCTCACGGTGGCCTGGACATGGTACAGGTAGAAAGGGGCAGTCAGTTTCATTCCAAACTGATACTGCAAAGGTTCAATAAAAATACAGCCCAGAGCTTGGGGGCACACTGCGAAGTTATGGGTGTCAGCAAGGGAAATTCAGCAAACTCCTTGATGTGGACAGCACAAGACAAGGCCTTTCAGCCCACCAGGTCCACACTGGTCAACACACAAGACTTTCTGACTCAACCAAGCTCCCCAGGCAATACATTCCAGAGTCACCACATCAGGTGAAAACAGTTTCTCAGCTCTCGTCTTAACCTCGTACCTCTTTCCTTCAAGTTATAATCTCTGGTTACTCATGAGAGAAGTGCCTTTCTCCCACCCTAGCTGTGTCCCTCATAACCTTATACGCCTCCATAAGATACCCTCTCAAGGAAAACAATTCAGTTCAATTCACACTCCAGCTCAGACAACATCCTGGTAGATCGCCTCTGCATCCACTTTCTTGTAATTTCATTCTTCCGATAATGTGGTGAGAACTACACATGCTACTGCAGTGGTGGCCCAACCACCATTTTATACAGTTCCAATATCACCTCACTGCTCTCGTATTCTCTGCCTCAGTGAATAAAGACAAGTATCACATATGTCTTATCTACCTGCCCTGCTACCTGCAGGTCCCTCCGACCTTCTGTCCTTTCCAGGGTCCTAGCATTTATATCAGGCCCTGTCCTTGCCCTGTCAACCCTCCCCAAGTGAATGACCTCATACTTTTACAGGTTGAATTCCATTTGCCATTGATCTGATCTGTCCATTGATATCCTCCTACACACTCCAGCTATCTCCTCTCCATTAACCGCTCTAGCCTGTCATCCGTCAATTTCCTGATCGTACTCCCCACATTTAAATCCAAGTCAGTAACGTACACTGCAAACAGCAAGGGCCCCAGCACTGAGCCCTGTGCTAACCCACTCGGAACATCCCTCCACCATCACTGTCTGCTTCTTGCCTCACAGCCGATACTGGATCCAGCACGTCACTGTGCCTTCAACCCTGGGGGACATTCATTTCTTGAACAGATGGGAATGTGGAACCTTATCTCAAACACTGCTGTAGCCCATCATAACCACATCAAATTCATGGCCCTCTTCAATTCTGCACCCTCCCCCCGAGTAAACTCCACAAAAAAACTGATCACACTTGTCGAATACAACCTTAACAAATCCATACTGATTATCCCTGACTAATCTATGGCCCTCCAAATGTAGATTTATTCTGTCCCTCTGAATTCAATCTGATAACCTCCCCAACACTGACTGACCTGTAATTTCCTGCTGTACACCTTGCTCTCTATTTTCATTAGGGAAGAACACTAGCAGGAACACTAGCAGCTCTCCACTCCTCTGGGGTCTTACCTGCGGACTGAGAGACGATGTGGAAATTACTGTCGGGGTCCCTGATATCTTTTTATTCATTCACTCATGGAATGAGGGTGAAGCTGGCAGGCAGCATTAATTGCCCAGAGGGCAGTTCACAGTCAGCCACACACTAGGTCTGGAGTCACATGTAGGCTAGAACAAGTAAGGATGGCAGTTTCCTTCCCTAAAGGGCATTAGTGAACCAGATGGGTTTTTCCGACAATCAACAATGGGATTCGTGGTCATCATTAGATTCTTAATGCCACATATTTTATGGAATTCAAATTCCACCATCTACCATGGCAGGATTCGAACCCGGGTTCCCAGAACACTATCTGAGTCTCTGGATTGACACTCCAGCGATAATACCACTAGGCCATCACGTTCCTGATAACCACCAACACTGAGCTACTGACCTGTCCGTCTTTCAGCCACATCTTGGTTACAGCTGTAATGTTGTGAGACTGCCAGAGAAGACAGCACAGTGCAACTCTCTGATGAAAGGCGTATCTGTCTCTATATCTCTGCAGTCCCGGAAGCTGGGATCAGGGTTTCATTCTGTGAATGGCAGTGACAGTGTCAGTGACTGAGTTCTGGGCAGCACTTGCTGATGCTAAATCCTGCAATCTCACTCGAAATTGCATTCAGAGTTAGGAGAGCAAAATGAAAGGTGGGGGCCAGGGGCAGGGGAGAAGAAAGTCTGTCAACATTTTGCATATGTCCTTCATCAGAAACAAAGACCTGAACTGTCCTCCCTGGCTGAAACAGAACGCTATCCTAAATTTCCCCTTGCCATATCTTGCAGTGTGTCTTGGAGTTGTAGCTGGCCAGATCACATCACTGAGCTCATGCTATGGTGCTCCTGCAGTTTCAACTTGTGCACTGGACATCCACCCAGCTTTCTGTTCTGTTCTACCTCAGTAACTTGGACCAGACTGGGATCAGCATCATGACCAGGCTCACCTCACTTGGATTTGAAGGGGAAAATCAATCACATAACCAGCCAACCACCAGTGATTTTCGACGCAACAGACCCAAGGTCAAAGCATCAAGGTGTCTTGTCTTGCTTATTGCTGTGAAATTCTGTGGAACACTAAGCATAACTGCCTTTCAAAGAGCTGTTGCAGATGTTTTGGGTTTTTCTGTGCTATGTGATCACAGTGATCTCAACGAAAGAGTGTCAAATGCTACAAAACAGGACCTTAGACGATTGTGCAAGGAGACTGCCTGATTTTGGTTTTTCCATTTTGGAATATAAACTGTGAGGATGTGGCCAATAGAGGTGCTTCACACTCAGGACCATCTGTATTCCTATCTGTGTCAGCCAGAAAGCCCAGCATGACAGCAGAAATGGAAACAGACATGGTTGCTTCTGTTTTACTTACTATTAACATTGCCTGGAAAGTATTTGGCAAAGGTTATGTTTACTGTGTTAATTGGAATCTTTTCAATAAATTGGTTGATAAACTTGATGTTTCCCACTTCTTGCAGGATCTTTTCCCCTTGATTTTATCTCAGTTTGTCTTCAGGAAGATACAAACACACCTTATCCTCACTGTGCTGTCCCTTCCATCTCCTCAAACACAATGTGCATCTCTCACGTGTGCATCCTTCATGAGAAAAGGCCCTAAAGTGCAGCATCAGCCTTGATTCTCTTGGATGCCAGAGCAGGCTAAATGGTTTATTCCGGACATTACTGAATTTGATTTATTATAATCACATGTAGAGTACAAAGTAGAGTGAAAAGTTTTGTTTTGCGAGCAGTATAGTCAGATCATAACAAGTATCAGAGATCATCGGGTGCTTCGACAAAGCAAAGCAGAGCATACAGGTTAAGAGCTGCATAGGAAATCCACAAAGATAATGGGAACTGCAGATGCTGGAGAATCCAAGACAACAAAGTGTGAGGCTGGATGAACACAGCAGGCCAAGCAGCATCTCAGGAGCACAAAAGCTGACGTTTCGGGCCTAGACCCTTCATCAGAGAGGGGGATGGGGAGAGGGGTCTGGAATAAATAGGGAGAGAGGGGGAGGCGGACCGAAGATGGAGAGAAAAGAAGATAGGTGGAGAGAGTATAGGTGGGGAGGTAGGGAGGGGATAAGTCAGTCCAGGGAAGACGGACAGGTCAAGGAGGTGGGATGAGTTTAGTAGGTAGATGGGGGTGCGGCTTGGGGTGGGAGGAAGGGATGGGTGAGAGGAAGAACAGGTTAAGGAGGCGGAGACAGGTTGGACTGGTTTTGGCATGCAGTGGGTGGAGTGGAGGAGCTGGGCTGGTTGTGTGGTGCAGTGGGGGGAGGGGACCAACTGGGCTGGTTTAGGGATGCAGTTGGAGAAGGGGAGATTTTGAAACTGGTGAAGTCCACATTGATACCATTAGGCTGCAGGGTTCCCAGGCGGAATATGAGTTGCTGTTCCTGCAACCTTCGGGTGGCATCATTGTGGCACTGCAGGAGGCCCATGATGGACATGTCATCTAAAGAATGGGAGGGGGAGTGGAAATGGTTTACGACTGGGAGGTGCAGTAGTTTGTTGTGAACTGAGTGGAGGTGTTCTGCAAAGCGGTCTCCAAGCCTCCGCTTGGTTTCCCCAATGTAGAGGAAGCCACATCGGGTACAGTGGATGCAGTATACCACATTGGCAGATGTGCAGGTGAACCTCTGCTTAATGTGGAATGTCATCTTGGGGCCTGGGATGGGGGTGAGGGGGGAGGTGTGGGGGCAAGTGTAGCATTTCCTGCGGTTGCAAGGGAAGGTGCCGGGTGTGGTGGGGTTGGAGGGCAGTGTGGAGCGAACAAGGCAGTCACGGAGAGAGTGGTCTTTCCGGAAAGCAGACAGGGGTGGGGATGGAAAAATGTCTTGGGTGGTGGGGTCAGATTGTAGATGGCGGAAGTGTCGGAGGATGATGCGTTGTATCCGGAGGTTGGTGGGGTGGTGTGTGAGTGGTCCCAGGCCCCAAGATGACATTCCACATTAAGCAGAGGTTCACCTGCACATCTGCCAATGTGGTATACTGCATCCACTGTACCCGGTGTGGCTTCCTCTACATTGGGGAAACCAAGCGGAGGCTTGGAGACCGCTTTGCAGAACACCTCCGCTCAGTTCGCAACAAACTACTGCACCTCCCAGTCGCAAACCATTTCCACTCCCCCTCCCATTCTTTAGATGACATGTCCATCATGGGCCTCCTGCAGTGCCACAATGATGCCACCCGAAGGTTGCAGGAACAGCAACTCATATTCCGCCTGGGAACCCTGCAGCCTAATGGTATCAATGTGGACTTCACCAGTTTCAAAATCTCCCCTTCCCCAACTGCATCCCTAAACCAGCCCAGTTCGTCCCCTCCCCCCACTGCACCACACAACCAGCCCAGCTCCTCCACTCCACCCATTGCATCCCAAAACCAGTCCAACCTGTCTCCGCCTCCCTAACCTGTTCTTCCTCTCACCCATCCCTTCCTCCCACCCCAAGCCGCACCCCCATCTACCTACTAACCTCATCCCACCTCCTTGACCTGTCCGTCTTCCCTGGACTGACCTATCCCCTCCCTACCTCCCCACCTATACTCTCTCCACCTATCTTCTTTTCTCTCCATCTTCGGTCCACCTCCCCCTCTCTCCCTATTTATTCCAGAACCCTCACCCCATCCTCCTCTCTGATGAAGGGTCTAGGCCCGAAACGTCAGCTTTTGTGCTCCTGAGATGCTGCTTGGCCTGCTGTGTTCATCCAGCCTCACATTTTGTTGTCTAGGAAATGCACAAAGCTGAGTTTCAGCAAGGATGGCCTGAAAGCAGAAATGTTACTGTTGAGTGTGGTTGACAGAACGTGCTAAGTACTGGAGCAGCTCAATCATCAATTCCTTCACATCCTCGTTCTCCAAACCTTCTGTGGCCTCGCACCTTCCCCCAACCTTCTGTGCTCACTCAGTCAGCTCCTCTGTGATCCCAGAACTCCTCACAGATTTCAGCCTCTTGACTATCCCTGATCACTCCACCTAAACTGCTGAACGATCCCAAGGTCTCAAAGTTCCTTCTCAAACCTCACTACTTCTCTCTCCACCTGAAACAAGCTCATTCAAACCCACCTCTATCAGCAAGCTTTTTTCACTGGTCCCGATATCTCCCTCTGTGTTTTGGTGTTAGATTTTGCTTCCTGCAAAGTGCCTTGGAACATCTAACAATGTGAAAGGTGCAAGAAATAATGCAGTTGAATATCACTATGGTGGAGTGATGTGATGTCAATTTGCTTTGCCTGTCTCTGACGATTCCTGAGTGTCATTCAAACAGCACAGAGTCAAGAGGAAAGTAACACATGCAACCCGAGGAAAAGCCAGAAAGAATACCCACTGGAACCCTCAGAGAAACTCTCTCGGTTGCCCTGTTTTCCTGGAGGATTAAACACTTGCTGTGACAGAGCTAAGGCTTTCGTTTTTTTTGCCATGGTTGAGCTCCACAGCTGTGAACAGTCATTAAGCTGCTTCCTGCATGTGGCCAAGGTGGACATGGTTATCACAGCTGTGCCATAAAGCCACCCCCCACCCCCCAAAACACACACACAAACACACAAAAAGAAGGGCAAACCTGGCCGAATATCCAGAATCCAGGGGCACTCTCACAATCAGAGCACTCCCACTGTTTTGTCATCATTTCTCTCAGCAAGCAGGCGTTACTGTGGCGTTTTGTGTTGAGTCCTGGTGTGAATCCTCCCTGACCAGCTGCAAACAGCCATACACAGTTTGCACACTAGGTTGCTTTCTAAGCCAATGCCATGCTTTGCTTACAAATGCCCTGTTTATTCACATCTTTCGCACTCAGTCGCTCTGTTCTCAGTCTTTGTATTTTTCTGACACCCACTGGCTAACTCTCCCTGAGATATTTCAATGAATCCTGCCCTGAGCAGCCCACTTTAATAGCTCCTCCAGCTATCTCTAAAACTGCAATGATTCAAGTTCAATAGAACAGTGGGGGTGTAGTAATTGCCCGAGCACACCTGGTTTTGGGTATACAGGCAGCTCTGTGGTTCTTTCAGAGGGGTGCAAGTACTTGTGCATCACTCCAAAGAAAAGTCACAGTGTACTCAAAAAATCAGCTGCTTTTCTTTCCACACGTGCTGTTAGACCTGCTGAGTTCTTCCAGCACTTACTGATTTATTTCCGATCTCACACACACGCAGTACTTTGTTTTAACCCTTCAATGATTTGTTGGGATAAGGATTTGTGTTACAAATGAACATTTGAGTTCAAGCCCTGATACATTGTTTTGGATTCTGGAGATCTGAAACTAAAAAAATCAAGTGGTGGAGATATTCTGCAGGTCTGGCAGCATCAGTCGAGAGAGGAACAGTGAACACTGCAGTGAGGTTTCCTTTATCCCAGTTCTAATTAATAGTCACAAATCTATCTGTCAGCATCCCTAGAGAGAACAGACCTGCCATGGTCCAGCATTGCTGTTTTGTTTTCGAAGTGTTTGTGTTATTAAACATCAATTGTCACAGCATTTTTTTAAGTACATGATTGTAGGAATGGATAATTCACTGGGTAGCAGTAGATTCTTCCTGCCAGTCACTGAGATGCAAGAGTGTGAATTTGCACATTGAGGAATTGAAGCTTTGCTCAGCCTGTCGTTTCAGAAGGAACAGACCTCAAGTATCAGACTGAATGGACTCACCGCACACAATAGGCTGGTGAAGCAGTTAACACAGCCTGGGCAATAAGGCTAGCACAATACTGTAAGCTGCAGCAGCAGCTCCTGCTGCCCAACCGCTTTTTAAATGCGAATGTCATAATTTCGTGGCACAGCCATATCTGAGGTGAAAGCAGAGGCCTCCCATGTGGTTTGGTTTGTCCAAACGGAATGCTTATTAGACATATCAGCCATCTGTTCTTGCCAATACCCAGCACTGCCACACCCAAGACTTAATCCAATCGATGCTCAGCCCTTTGAAGAGAACGCCACTAGGCATCTGGGTCTTTCCCCAACTAATGAGACATCAAATTCAATGTCCCTGTCAAATATGACCCATTCCCTTTCGCTTCTGATCACTGATGTGATGCCTCTGCTATGAGTGGCACTAACAGTGCATCTCTGGCCACAGGACACTCCAAACAAAAAAAAACCCATTCAAGTGTGAGTTAACCAGAAATTGATATTGCAAAGACGAAAAACACACTGCAGTAAAGAACAGCTCTCGACACCTTTGCAGTGACTTGCAGACATGTTTTCAATGGCACAATGAAAGATGCATGAGTACACAATGTTTTGTCTTAAGTATCCAATTCACGAGTCTTCCAGCAGCGTACCACCTTCCTAATTCTAACTGCAACTCAGACAAAAAGGATAGAAATGAACATCTTTTCAAAAGAGGCAAAGCAGTCTAATCAACTTCTGCCAGCTTTTCAATCCAAGGATAATTTGTGATTGTTAATTAGACCATGACAGTGAGATGGACGATCAGCCTCCTGCCTCCTCTAGATAAGTTACTGCACAAATCATAATCTCTTCAACACCGTTTCACAATCTTCAAGTATGCTTGTAATCACAATTGCTTCCAAATAATTCAGTAGTTAATCATTCTGCAGGAGGTTCACTGAGAAATGTGCTTTTTCAATTGAGTAAAACACCCCCAGGTGCTCAAAGGAGCTGTTAACAGACCAACTGTGATACTCAGTCTCATTAGAACCAGTGATTAAAAAAAAGGTACAGCTTCCACCAAAAGGAAGAGGAAGAGAGGCAGTAAGGTTCAAGGAAGGAATTCCAGAGCTTAAGCAGGCAGCTAAAGGTACAGCTGCCAATGATGAAGTGATGGGCACTGGTGTTATGAAGGAGAGCCGAATGGATGGCAGAGATCTGTAGGACTCCAGGTTGCTGCAGTGAGAAATGGCACGACAGTGTGACACTTAATTAAAATTAATGCATGGCTTCTCTGTTTACCACTTAAATCAGATGAACAATTCGCATCTGATGTGAATGATCGACCGTTGAGGCCTTATTGAACAACTATAAATTGAAAGATGCAACTGTGTACCTTTGTAGTCTATCAGCTTCGGTTCTTTTACAGAGATCTGTCATTGTGAGCGCTGGTACTGGCAATGATCTGATTCAATCTTGGCTCACTGGGTGACACCCCACCCCCTGTATGAATCACTCCAGAAATTTGAAAACAAAATCTGAGCTGACACTTTCAGTGAACCACTCAGGGACTGCTGCATTGTCAAGAGGTCCTGCCTTTGGTGTGAAAGGTAAACCGAGCCTCTTCGGGTGACAGGGTGGGTAAAAAGCAATCCTACACACTTTTTCTTCCTGAAGCTGGGAGGGACCTGCAAACCATATGGCTTCTGTGTTTCCAACAGCATACCAATGACATTTTAATTCAAACATAGTTCATTGGCTGTAGGATGAGATAGTTACTCAAAAATTGGACAGAGAGAGAGAGAGAGACAAACAAACTTCATACAGCAGCAAGTAGCATTTGATTTGATCTGATTTATTGTCACGCGTACCCAAGTACAGTGAAAAGTTTTGTTTGCAAGCAGCACATAAGATGAAAAAAAGCACGGACAGAATAACTCCTGTAGCCTCCCACAGATGATGTGGGGATGCTGGTTTTGGAATGGGACGGACAAAGTCAGAAGTCACACGACACCAGTTTATAGTCCAACAAGTTTATTTTAAATCACAAGCTTTCGCAGCATTCTGAAAGCTTGTGATTTCAAATAAGCCTCTTGGATGACAACCTGGAGTCATGTGACTTCTGATTTTGTCATTGATGACAACAAAGATTATTGGTGAGTTTGTAACATTTGAAAATGCAGAGTGCCGGGGTACATGACTCGTCTCAGCTCACCACACAGCTTTGTTATATACAGGAGTCAGATATCTGGAGAATGTTGGTAACAGCATAATGACTGGTTTGGTGTCTTTGCAACTTAATCAGATCTATCCCCAAATCACAATGGGCCACCAGATACCTCATTATCTATCATCTATTATTCCCTACAGCACACAGTCATTCCAAACCATCCATCAATCTGTGGCAGTTGGATTTCTATGCAGCGCACATTAATGATGTGAACATTAGTTACGGTGGCAAAATCAAAGAAACATCCTTCATAAAGCGAGATATCATTCACTGCACATTGTACCCCAGCAAGTGCCTCATCTTTCAGAAGCCGAGCACTGAGAGGAACTTCTAACAAAGAAGTGGGGATGCTAGAAATCTGAAACAAAAACAAAAATTGCTGGGGAATCTCAGCAGGCTTTCAGCATCTATGCAGACACAGATAGCAGAGTTAAACGTTTTGAATTCAGTGATCCTTCTTCAGAAATGGACTCCAAACATTAACTCTGTTCCCCTCTCCACAGATGCTGCCAAACCTGCTGAGTTGCCCCAGCAATTTCTTTGACTTAGAGGAATTCGCCGCTCTCAGAAACTTCTTCCACAAATGTGACTGGACAGAGATACTGTTTTCTGATTCCACCAAACCACAACAACAATTTCGACTCCCTTAACATCACACTTTTTCCAGGAGAAGAACACAACAACCTTTGAGTATTCCACCTCCTCAATACTCCAGTGGTAAATCAGAAAATGAAAGGTGAAATTGAGTCCTAGTATTGCTGTCACAACTGCTCACTGATCAAAATTCATACCATCATTTTACAGTGCAATAATTCGAAAATAGGACAGGAAACTGACAAAGACTCAAGAATTTCAACAGAACATCAATTAATAAGCATGATTGCAAGAAACGATCTTGGATGGATGGTGTATTATCCATACGGGTGGACCTCAGGAGTAACAGGAGAAAAAGACATGGTGGGGGTTGTCTACAGTTCCCTCAATGGCAGGTCTACTGTCAGAGAGAGAATAGATCAGAGGATAATGAGGATATGCAAAAAAGACAATACATTAATCGTGGGTGATTGGTCAAGATTGGTCAAATTAAATTGGCAGAGGTAACCCAGAGGAAGAATTCACAGATTGCATTTGCAACAGTTTCTTCAAACAATATGTCATGGATCCAATCAGGCTATTTTGCACCTGGGAGCAGTGCCATTACATGGTAGAATTTTGCATACAGTTTGAAAGTGAGAAACCTGGCTCAGAAACAACTGTGCCTAACTGAGGGCTAAGAGTTGAAGACAGAGTTGGTTGGAATGGACTAGGAAAGGAGTTGACCAGATGGTTGAAGGACAATGGCAGGCGGTCAAGAAAATAGTTCCTGACTTAGTCCATGGCAAAGATGTGCTGCAGTGAGGAAGGATAATTCCAGTTATACAGTTCACCTGGGGGAGAAAAAGAATCAGATCAGATTGAAAGAAAAGGCATTCCATGTGGCAAACCAGAGGATTTGGAAACATTTAAAAGCCAACGAGTGATGACAAAATTCGGGAGAAAAGAGAAATTTGAGTAGCAATAATATAAAAACAGATAATATTACTTTGGTTAAATGTATAAAAAGGTCAAAATGAGCATTGACCTCTTAGAGAACAAGGCTCAGTCAATGAGAATGGGGAAATGGCAAGGCAGTTTGATAAATCAGTCTCCACTGTAAAGGACATGAACCACATTCCAACAATGCTAATTAACCAAGGGGCAAAGAGTGGGGTAGAATTAGTCCAAGAATTATCACATGTTCCTCTTGTAACAAAACCAGAAGTTGCTGGAAAAGCTCAGCAGGTCAGACAGCATCTGTGGACAAAAATCAGAGTTGATGTTTTGGGTCCAGTGACTCCCCCTCTCAAAGCTGATGGTAGAGAGTTTCTTTTGTACTTAATCCACTGATGGGACTAAAGACCACTAAGTCCTCTGGATGTGATAGGATGCATCCTAGGATACTGAAGAAAGTAGCTACCAAGATATTTTCCATGAATCCTTGGACACCGAAAATGTCCTGGAGAATCAGAAAACTTCCATGTAACACTGTTATTCAAGAAGGGGATTTTAAAAAAAATCAGCCAGTTAGTTTTACATCCATCATCAGGAAAACATTAGAGTCTGGTTAAAGGATGTAAGAGTAGAGTATTTTAAAATACATAATGCGATCACACAGAGTCAGGATGGTTTCATGAAGTGGAAATCAGGTCTAAAAAATTTATTCAAAACCTCGAGGTGGTCACAAGCAGAACCAATAAAGACAAAACAGGGATATATTTGTACTGCTAAACCGTGTATAATAAGGGAACAGACATAAGGCTACTTTCTAAGATAAAAGCACATGATCTTGAGGGTATTTATTTCTTGGCCTTGGAGAGAGGATTGGCGAACGAGTGGGAGAGTGTTATTATAAAGGAGGCATTTTCAAGATGGCAACTGTAACCAGTGGAATGCCACAGAGATCAGTGCTGGGGCCACAGTTATTTACAATATAAACAAATGGCAACATCAACATACTGTTAGTATGCAGATGCTGGAGAATTCCAAGATAATAAAATGTGAGGCTGGATGAACACAGCAGGCCAAGCAGCATCTCAGGAGCACAAAAGCTGACGTTTCGGGCCTAGACCCTTCATCAGAGAGGGGGATGGGGAGAGGGAATTGGAATAAATAGGGAGAGAGGGGGAGGCGGACCGAAGATGGAGAGTAAAGAAGATAGGTGGAGAGAGTATAGGTGGGGAGGTAGGGAGGGGATAGGTCAGTCCAGGGAAGACGGACAGGTCAAGGAGGTGGGATGAGGTTAGTAGGTAGACGGGGGTGCGGCTTGGGGTGGGAGGAAGGGATGGGTGAGAGGAAGAACCGGTTAGGGAGGCAGAGACAGGTTGGACTGGTTTTGGGATGCAGTGGGTGGGGGGGAAGAGCTGGGCCGGTTGTGTGGTGCAGTGGGGGGAGGGGACGAACTGGGCTGGTTTAGGGATGCAGTAGGGGAAGGGGAGATTTTGAAACTGGTGAAGTCCACATTGATACCATTGGGCTGCAGGGTTCCCAGGCGGAATATGAGTTGCTGTTCCTGCAACCTTCGGGTGGCATCATTGTAGCAGTGCAGGAGGCCCATGATGGACATGTCATCTAGAGAATGGGAGGGGGAGTGGAAATGGTTTGCGACTGGGAGGTGCAGTTGTTTGTTGCGAACTGAGCGGAGGTGTTCTGCAAAGCGGTCCCCAAGCCTCCGCTTGGTTTCCCCAATGTAGAGGAGGCCGCACCGGGTACAGTGGATGCAGTATACCACATTGGCAGATGTGCAGGTGAACCTCTGCTTAATGTGGAATGTCATCTTGGGGCCTGGGATAGGGGTGAGGGAGGAGGTGTGGGGACAAGTGTAGCATTTCCTGCGGTTGCAGAGGAAGGTGCCGGGTGTGGTACATTAAGCAGAGGTTCACCTGCACATCTGCCAATGTGGTATACTGCATCCACTGTACCCGGTGCGGCTTCCTCTACATTGGGGAAACCAGACCGATTTGCAGAACACCTCCGCTCAGTTCGCAACAAACAACTGCACCTTCCAGTCGCAAACCATTGCCACTCCCCCTCCCATTCTCTAGATGACATGTCCATCATGGGCCTCCTGCACTGCTACAATGAAGCCACCCGAAGGTTGCAGGAACAGCAACTCATATTCCGCCTGGGAACCCTGCAGCCATATGGTATCAATGTGGACTTCACCAGTTTCAAAATCTCCCCTTCCCCTACTGCATCCCTAAACCAGCCCAGTTCGTCCCCTCCCCCCACTGCACCACACAACCAGCCCAGCTCTTCCCCCCCCACCCACTGCATCCCAAAACCAGTCCAACCTGTCTCTGCCTCCCTAACCGGTTCTTCCTCTCACCCATCCCTTCCTCCCACCCCAAGCCGCACCCCCATCTACCTACTAACCTCATCCCACCTCCTTGACCTGTCCGTCTTCCCTGGACTGACCTATCCCCTCCCTACCTCCCCACCTATACTCTCTCCACCTATCTTCTTTACTCTCCATCTTCGGTCCGCTTCCCCCTCTCTCCCTATTTATTCCAGAACCCTCACCCCATCCCCCTCTCTGATGAAGGGTCTAGGCCCAAAACGTCAGCTTTTGTGCTCCTGAGATGCTGCTTGGCCTGCTGTGTTCATCCAGCCTCACATTTTATTATCAACATACTGTTGACTGGTTTATTAATGATATGAAGTAAGTTGGGAAAGCAAGCAGTGAGGCTGATATAAAGAATCTGCAGAGGGATACAGGTCAGGTTAGGTGAGTGGGCTGATGGAATATAGTGTGGGAAAATGAGAGGTTACGCACTTTGGCAGGAGGATTTGGGAGCTAAATATTATTTAAATGGAGAAAGAATGCAGAAAGCAACAGAATACATGTATTTAAAACTTAGAATCATAGAGTTCCTACTGCGTGGAAGCAGGCCATTTGGCCCATCGAGTCCACACCAACCCTTTGAACAGCATCCTATCCGCGCCCACCTCCCTTCCCTATGCCTGTAACCTTGTATTTCCCATGGCTAACCCACGTAATGCTTAGGAAATTTATCATGTCCATGCTGCATCCATATGCTTGGACTATGTGAGGGAACCAGAGTACCCACAGGAAACCCACACAGACAGAGGGAGAACATGCAAACTCTAAAGAGACAGTTGCCCGAGGAATCGAACCCAGGTCTCTGGTGCTGAGAAGCAACAGTGTTAACCGCTGAGCCGCCTTGTGACCCCGTTTTAGGTCCCTGGCATAAATCATAAAAAGCTATCATCCGAGGTAGGTTACAACGGGCAAATCTGGTCACCACACTATCAGAACGACATTATAGAACTCGAGAGGGTGCAGAGGAGATTCAGTAAGATGTTGCCTGGAATGGAAAGTCTCAATTATGAGGAGAGATCGAACTGGCTGAGTTTGTTTTTCCTGGAGCAGAGGTGGCGGTGGAGGGATCTGATTAAGGCATACAAAATTATAAGAGCCACAGAGTAGACCGCGAGAATATTTTCCCCATGGCAGACGTGTCTAAGACCAAACGGCATAAGTTTAAAATAAGGAATAAGTAGTTTGGAAGGGATCTGAGAAAAAGTATTTTCACCCAGAGGATGGTAAAAATATAGAACGTGCTGCCTGAGAGGGTGGTAGAGGTAGGTATTCTTGTAAGATTGAAGAACTATCTGGACAAGCACTTAAAATACCAGGGCATCATAGGTAAATGGGATTAAGTGTAGTTTGGCATTTGCTGGTCAGCACAGACACGGTGGGCCAAAAGACTTATTTCAATGCTGTACTATTCTATGAGTATAGGTCAGAGAGAAGGTAAACAGAATAATTTCCAAGGGAATAGAATATAAAAACAGGAAAGCTCTTAATAACTATGCAAGGCACTAGTCAGACCACAGCTGGATCACTGAACAGTTTTGAGCCCCTTCACGAAGCAAGGATAGCCTGGCGTTAGAAATAATCCAGTGAAGAGATATTTGGTTGATGCCAAGAATGGACGGACTGTCTTAGGAGGAAGTGTTGAGCAAGCTGGGCTTGTTTTCATTGGAGTTTAGAAGCATGAGAGGAAGCCTCATTGACAGGAGGCTCAAAAGGGTGGACACCGAGAGATTGGTCCTAGACTGTCCCACAAGGGGAGGCAGGGGTCATCTTCTCTGAATTAGGGGTTGCGCATTTAAAGCAGAGATGAGGAGGAATTTCTTCACTCAGCAGATACTGAATCTGTGGAATTCTTCACCACAGAGGGTCGTCGAGACTGGGTCATCAAGGAAATTCAAGATCCACTTTTAATCAGTAAAAAAAAATGCAAGATTACAGGGTAAGACAGCAAAGCGGAGCTGAGGATTATCAGACCTCATTGAATAAGGGAGTTCAATCAATGGGCTGAATGTCATACTTCTCGCTTGTACGAATCATGGAGGAGGCTCAATCGCTTGAGACCTTTCAGTGGCATTACTGTTCACATAAATGTAACCGCAATGTGTTTGAAATACCCAACACTCCAGTCGCAGGAACTTTGTTTTTTCAGAGAAAGTGAGGTGAGAAAAATGAAAAAAATGAGAAAAGAGTATATCAGATGACAGTGTGAGCACATTGACTGAGGCATCGGGCAACGATCTCACTCACACCGGCAAAAACGCAATCACTTGCCGCACGCGGGATCTTTCTGTCTACAAAATGGCTCATGTCAAGGCACTGAGCAGAATTTAAAATTAGTTTGGAACAATTCTGGAACATCACAGCAATTTACAAGGTATTAGCTTGAGGGATTTAAAAAAAAAACTTTGTTCATTTCCCCCTTCTCAGATGGCTGTGTTTCCAGGATTCAACGTCAGGACTGTCAGAGATGACTCTGCACAAGCTCCCATCCACAAGACAGAGCTTTAAATAATAAGCTACTCAGCAACATGCGCACCAAAAAGATTTTCCAATTTTCCAGTTCCAAACACCAACTCCAAGCCAAACAAAACAAAAAAAAACTGATTTCCAACAACTACTTACTGAATCCCAACAGTGTGGAAGCAGGCCATTCAGCCCATCAAGCTCACTCTCCAAACCCACACCCCCTACCCTGTTCCTGTAACCCTACATTCCACATGGCTAAACCATCTAGCCTGCAAATCCTTGGACACTCAGGGCAATTTAGCATGACCATTCCACCTAACCTGCACAGCTTTGACCAGTGGGATGAAACCAGAGCATGCGAAGGAAATCCACCCAGGCACGGGCAGAACGTGCAAACTCCACACAGAAATTTGTCCGAGGCTGCAATGAAACCTGGGTCCCTTTGTGAAACAATAGTGCTAACCACTGTGCTGGGCAGAAGATCACAAATGCCACCGCTGTGATATACTCTAACTGGAACTTAGCTCAATCCGTGGCTAAACCGACTGAAATTCTTCTGTCAATCAACAAGGGGATCAAGCTGCCTGCTGTCCGGGCACTGCTCCCCAGAACTAGGTCAGCATCAGCCTAACTTCACTTACCTTTTATACCATCATGGTCAAGAGCCAGTGCACTGCACCAGTCAACGTGCCAGATGCTGCCTACAATCACATTTCCTCAGCGGCTGATAACATGAATGACCACTACAATTGCCCTCAGCACAAGCAAGCCACAGGTTACCAGCTCAACACAAATGAGAAGGTCCTACCCAGCTGCTGCCAGTAAATTCAAATGGGGTGACAGGAGCAAATTTCCAGGGCCTTTCTAGTGCTTCCAAGACAAATTGTTTC
This sequence comes from Stegostoma tigrinum, assembly GCF_030684315.1. Classification (NCBI taxonomy): domain Eukaryota; kingdom Metazoa; phylum Chordata; class Chondrichthyes; order Orectolobiformes; family Stegostomatidae; genus Stegostoma; species Stegostoma tigrinum. The sequence continues at coordinate 3,896,998 of NC_081393.1, read as the reverse complement.
CGGTCAACTGTTTCCCTGAAAATTATTAGCAAAACATAGCAAGAATTACCTTTTAATTTGCATTCCACCTGGCACCAACTGCTTACTAGGTCTCTAATCAAAAGTAAAACACAAAGCAAATTAAAAACATCTGAAAAAATTGTGGGACAGAGGATGTAACATGTGAAGGGATGTGGGACAGTGGAATTGAGGGCACAACAGGTCAGCCATCATCGAGTGGCAGGCCTGAATGGCTTGCTCCTATGTTCATAAATCATTGAAAATGTCACAGACATTAAAAATACAGTTTGGGAACATCCTGTGTGTTTGGCAGGACTCGGGGTTTTCAAACTGTATCCCTGCAGAGGATTACCTCACTTTGTATGAAGGACTTGACAGCCTTGACTGTGCTACAGTCTGTCCATTTTCCAGTTCATTCACAAAATGTGGTTCCCTGTCTTCAATTGTTTGTGCTATTTACATTAAACTTTGTCTGTCTCAAAAGTACAAAGCTCGATCAACAAGGACATTGAAGAGTAGGGGGTGAAGACATTCCTTTCAGATGCTGCATTGGTCAGCTGTATTGTTGTCTGTTGCGCAGGAGGCCAAATATTTGAAGACAAAGAGTTTTGCATGATTATTTGTCTAGCCCACACAAGTTGCACCCAAGTGGCAAACGTAAAACTGAAGCTATAGCACCACACTCCTATAAAATTTATGTAGCACCTTTAACCTGAAACTTCTCAAAACAGTGTCACAAAACAAAACTGATATTCAACCAGATATAGGGATTATAAGGACAGATGAGAAAAAGGTTGCTCAGGGGTATGTGTTCAGGAGCATCTTAAAGGAGAAAAGAGAGTTTGAGATATGGAAGAAGGTGATTTTTAAGCAAATCTAATCAAAGTTTTAGGCGAGATGACGAGTAGATGCATGCCTAACAAGCTGATAGCCTTAACAGGGGCATGTATTAGAAAATGACAGAAATTACTTTTAACCAAGCAGTCTGGTCATGCCATGCAATGAGCCTCCCAACAAACTGCGACAGCTTGAGAATGGAGCTAGAGCACATGACCATTTCTTCCCACCTGAGTCAAGGCTTCTTCTTTCAGTTCGTAAGGCAGAGATCACAATTTGCTGAGCCCAATGGATGGCAAAAATGAAGGGGCAATTGAAGACAGCTTGGGTCTGCTTATTTGCTGGGACAGCACACCAGTCTCTTCACATCTCACAGAAAAAGGAACTCCCCATAGAGTTTGTGGCTGGCCATGAATAGCTGACCAATAAACAACTCATGAATTGTGCTCCTGCCTCTGGATTGTTCTTGGTTTTAAACAGGATGAAGTCATCTTCCTATAAACACTGGTGTCAAAAGTACTGAGTGTGCTTAAAAATCTCACTGTCAACTTCTTTTAGTGTGAAGTAATAATGTTCACGTCAGAGGCAGACTCGAGGATAACACAAGCCCTTGGACTTTAGATGTAACAGCCCTGGGTTTCATCTGGTGACAGAGAAATAACACTGTCCACATTTTTATACGCATCGGGTCACATGAACAGTGTGTAGGAGTTCATTAAACCATTCTCTTGGGAGCTGTGACCATTCTGATTTCAGTAGGTGACTCCCACGCAATGCATGCTGAAATCAAACTGTGACTTTTCTGCAGATGAACAAACACAAAGTCCTTTCCAAATCCGAAATGTGAACATCACGCGGAGTTGTTAAGCTCAGTCTGACCTACTCAATTTAATCAGTGGGCCACGTCTCACATTCCCCCCCCCCCCCTCCACCAATCAGCATCTGGCACCGCCGTTCCCATCTGACTGTGGACTTTCTTGCTGAGGTCGCGCTTCAAAGAGGCCAATGAACTACCTCCAAAGGGTAAGGTCACAGGCCAAAAAAAAAACTGGGCGCACAATCGACACAAAAGCTGTGGGAAACAGTCAGTCACTTCACACTGGAGCACATGGTCCAGGATGCTTGAACCAAAGGCCAAGAACGAAACGGTTCAAGTCCCTCCATCAGTCCTAGCCTTTTTTGGGGTTCACTGAGGGACTGAGGGTGTTGCTGCCTAGGCCAGCATTTACTGCCGATCCCAAGTTGCCCAGAGGCCAGTTAAGAGTCATACAGAACAGGTACAGACCCTTCGGTCCAACCAGTCCATATCAACGACAACCCCAAACTAAACCAGTCTCACCTGCCTGCCCCAGGCCCATATCCCTCCAAACGTTTCCTATTCACGTACTTGTCGAAATTTTTTCAAATGTGATTGTACCCACATTCACCACTTCCTCAGGATGTTCATTCCACACATGAACCACCCAGTGTTGTAAAGGATTTGCCCCTCATGTCCTTTTTAAGTGTCTCTCCTGTCACTTTAAAAATGTGCCCCCTCGCTTTGAAATCCCCCACACTAGGCAAGGAATAACTACCATTTACTCTGTTTATACCTCTCACTATTTTATAAACTTCTATCAGATCACCTCTCAACCTCCTGTGCTCCAGTGAAAAAAGTCCCAGACTTGCTTTATAACTCAAACCTTTCATTGCTGTGGGTCTGGAGTCACTTGTAGGCCAGACCAGGTAAAGATAGCAGTTTGCTCCCTTGAAGGACATTAGTGAACCAGATGGGTTTTTTCCCCAACAATTGGCAATGGACTCACAGTCATCATTAAACTCTTAAATCCAGATTTTTGCATTGTGAAATTCAAATTCCACTATCCCATGTAGCAGGATTCGAATTTGTGCTCCCAGAACATGACCTTTGCCTCTGGATTAATCGTCCAGTGGTAACAGTGCTTGGCCTTCGCGTCCCCAGCAATTTGTAACCTGGCTACATTCCCTGAGAAGAGCATCCCAGATTCTACTTGGGATGGCCTGTGGGTTTTGGAAATCTACATTTCCATTCAGTTTGGAAGGTAGGGAGCACCAGTAGCTCAGAAGAAAAGTCTAACTGGATCAGAAACGTGAACAGTGTTTCTCTCTCCACACATGCTGCTAGATTTTCTGTGCATCTCGTGTCTTGCTTTTATTTCACATATACAGCATTGCTTGCCTTTTTGCTTGTTTCCAATCAATCCGCTGAACAGTGAATGTGGATGGATTAAAATGTTGACCATTACTGTCGAAGTATTCCCATCGAAAGCAAGATGAGGAAACAGGAACAAACTTGAAACCCGAAGAATCCCAGCAGACGCACACTGTTCCCCGCCCAAGATTACAGAGTTTATGACTGTAGCAATCCATAGCCTGTTGACAAGACAACAACAAGCCCATCTGATGATGATACCTCAGCAAATCACCAGTTTTCTGCTATGGTTGCACAGTTGTGCTTTCCACTCAACATGACAAGAATCTCCGCTTGAAGGAGATGCCTCTTTGTAAACTGTTAATGCGCACACTGTCACAGACCGACAGGCAACACCAAGTGAGACTGGCACTAGCGAAGAGGGATGAGCTATCACAAAACCCACAAAAAGGAATAATCACTGGTAACACATCTGGCATTCCGTAGAAGAATAATTCAGTCAGATCACATTTTAGAATATCTGAGCTGCAGTTAATGCATTCAGCTGGAAATTATTTGGTCAATATTGCTCCTTTCTTAGAGACATCCATAGAACTGAATCACTCCTGAGTGTGTAATTCTGGGCTGACTCAAAATTACTGACAAATAGCATCACTGCACCCTTCCTTTTAAAGAAATTAGTTTGTGTCTCAATTGGACTAACTTTGCAGTATGTCTCTCTTGTCGTACAGGAAAGACAGCTGCCAGTTTGGGGCAGTCACTTCCCACAACCCCATGCCATCATGTTGATTGAGGCACTAGCCTACCATACTGCTAACGTGTGGTCTCAGCACAGCCAAGTGGAGCACACCGTCCTTATTGCATTGGCAATGTCAGTCAGGAATGGTGTGCCCAAGTCTTAAGTGTGGGACTCGAACCTGTGAGGTGCGGCCATGTGATGATTCCAGCCTTGCCTGGTAATATTCGACTGCAGCTTATTCAGCCAGCTCACTGTGGAAAACAGTCCCTGGAAACCTGGTTGTTCTGGCATCGAAACTTCGCAGCCTGTTCAAAAACTACCAGGAGCCCAACTCTAAGTGCACGCAGTCCACAAGCTTTGACAATCACTCACTGCAATCTGTTCAACTGCTTTCAGCAATGTGCTGAGTCATTTCTTGTCATGTTCAGGACCAAGAAGAGCAGAGAAGTTACAGACAGAAGGCAACTCTTATTGGAGCATCAGAGATAATGGGAACTGCAGATGCTGGAGAATTCCAAGATAATAAAATGTGAGGCTGGATGAACACAGCAGGCCAAGCAGCATCTCAGGAGCACAAAAGATGACGTTTCGGGCCTAGGCCCTTCATCAGAGAGGGGGATGGGGGGAGGGAACTGGAATAAATAGGGAGAGAGGGGGAGGCGGACCGAAGATGGAGAGTAAAGAAGATAGGTGGAGAGAGTGTAGGTGGGGAGGTAGGGAGGGGATAGGTCAGTCCAGGGAAGACGGACAGGTCAAGGAGGTGGGATGAGGTTAGTAGGTAGATGGGGGTGCGGCTTGGGGTGGGAGGAAGGGATGGGTGAGAGGAAGAACCGGTTAGGGAGGCAGAGACAGGTTGGACTGGTTTTGGGATGCAGTGGGTGGGGGGGAAGAGCTGGGCTGGTTGTGTGGTGCAGTGGGGGGAGGGGACCAATTGGGCTGGTTTAGGGATGCAGTAGGAGAAGGGGAGATTTTGAAACTGGTGAAGTCCACATTGATGCCATATGGCTGCAGGTTTCCCAGGCGGAATATGAGTTGCTGTTCCTGCAACCTTCGGGTGGCATCATTGTGGCACTGCAGGAGGCCCATGATGGACATGTCATCTAGAGAATGGGAGGGGGAGTGGAAATGGTTTGCGACTGGGAGGTGCAGTTGTTTGTTGCGGACTGAGCGGAGGTGTTCTGCAAAGCGGCCCCCAAGCCTCCGCTTGGTTTCCCCAATGTAGAGGAAGCAGATGTGCAGGTGAACCTCTGCTTAATGTGGAATGTCATCTTGGGGCCTGGGATGGGGGTGAGGGAGGAGGTGTGGGGACAAGTGTAGCATTTCCTGCGGTTGCAGGGGAAGGTGCCGGGTGTGGTGGCGTTGGAGGGCAGTGTGGAGCGAACAAGGGAGTCAAGGAGAGAGTGGTCTCTCCGGAAAGCTGACAGGGGAGGGGATGGAAAAATGTCTTGGGTGGTGGGGTCGGATTGTAAATGGCGGAAGTGTCGGAGGATAATGCGTTGTATCCGGAGGTTGGTAGGGTGGTGTGTGAGAACGAGGGGGATCCTCTTGGGGCGGTTGTGGCGGGGGCGGGGTGTGAGGGATGTGTTGCGGGAAATACGGGAGACGCGGTCAAGGGCGTTCTCGATCACTGTGGGGGGAAAGTTGCGGTCCTTGAAGAACTTGGACATCTGGGATGTGCGGGAGTGGAATGTCTTATCGTGGGAGCAGATGCAGCGGAGGCGGAGGAATTGGGAATAGAGGATGGAATTTTTGCAGGAGGGTGGGTGGGAGGAGGTGTACTCTAGGTAGCTGTGGGAGTCGGTGGGCTTGAAATGGACATCAGTTACAAGCTGGTTGCCTGAGATGGAGACTGAGAGGTCCAGGAAGGTGAGGGATGTGCTGGAGATGGCCCAGGTGAACTGAAGGTTGGGGTGGAAGGTGTAGGTGCGGAAGAGCGATAGGGTTAGGGTTAGGGTTAGGGTCTACACAGGCCCCAAATCCCACCTCTTCCTCCGGTACATTTGATGACTGTATCGGCGCCGCCTCTTGCTCCCCATAGGAGCTCGAACAGTTCATCCACTTCACCAACACCTTCCACCCCAACCTTCAGTTCACCTGGGCCATCTCCAGCACATCCCTCACCTTCCTGGACCTCTCAGTCTCCATCTCAGGCAACCAACTTGTAACTGATGTCCATTTCAAGCCAACCGACTCCCACAGCTACCTGGAATACACCTCCTCCCACCCACCCTCCTACAAAAATTCCATCCCCTGTTCCCAATTCCTCCGCCGCCGCCGCATCTGCTCCCACGATAAGACATTCCACTCCCGCACATCCCGGATGTCCAAGTTCTTCAAGGACCGCAACTTTCCCCCCACAGTGATCGAGAACGCCCTTGACCGCGTCTCCCGTATTTCCCGCAACACATCCCTCACACCCCGCCCCCGCCACAACCGCCCCAAGAGGATCCCCCTCGTTCTCACACACCACCCTACCAACCTCCGGATACAACGCATTATCCTCCGACACTTCCGCCATTTACAATCTGACCCCACCACCCAAGACATTTTTCCATCCCCTCCCCTGTCTGCTTTCCGGAGAGACCACTCTCTCCGTGACTCCCTTGTTCGCTCCACACTGCCCTCCAACCCCACCACACCCGGCACCTTCCCCTGCAACCGCAGGAAATGCTACACTTGTCCCCACACCTCCTCCCTCACCCCCATCCCAGGCCCCAAGATGACATTCCACATTAAGCAGAGGTTCACCTGCACATCTGCCAATGTGGTATACTGCATCCACTGTACCCGGTGCGGCTTCCTCTACATTGGGGGAACCAAGCGGAGGCTTGGGGACCGCTTTGCAGAACACCTCCGCTCAGTTCGCAACAAACAACTGCACCTCCCAGTCGCAAACCATTTCCACTCCCCCTCCCATTCTCTAGATGACATGTCCATCATGGGCCTCCTGCAGTGCCACAATGATGCCACCCGAAGGTTGCAGGAACAGCAATTCATATTCCGCCTGGGAACCCTGCAGCCATATGGTATCAATGTGGACTTCACCAGTTTCAAAATCTCCCCTTCTCCTACTGCATCCCTAAACCAGCCCAGTTGGTCCCCTCCCCCCACTGCATCCCAAAACCAGTCCAAACTGTCTCTGCCTCCCTAACCGGTTCTTCCTCTCACCCATCCCTTCCTCCCACCCCAAGCCGCACCCCCAGCCACCTACTAACCTCATCCCACCTCCTTGACCTGTCCGTCTTCCCTGGACTGACCTATCCCCTCCCTACCTCCCCACCTACACTCTCTCCACCTATCTTCTTTACTCTCCATCTTCGGTCCGCCTCCCCCTCTCTCCCTATTTATTCCAGTTCCCTCCCCCCATCCCCCTCTCTGATGAAGCGTCTAGGCCCGAAACGTCAGCTTTTGTGCTCCTGAGATGCTGCTTGGCCTCTTATTGGAGCATTATGGGTTGCAGTTCTATTCACTAAGTACATGAAGGAGGATGACTTGAAGGGATATGGGCTAAGCACAGCCAGGTGGGATTAGTTTTGTTGAGGATTGTGATCAGCATGGACTAGTTGAACTGAAAGGTCAGTTTCTGTGCTTTATGACTCTATCTCCACAGTTTTAAAGTTATGGTGTTTCACTGACATCTAGTGGCAGGTTGCTTTAAGGTACGCCATCTCCAAATTCTGTCCATTATGTTCACATTCAGCACTATCTTCTTGCTTGTACAGGGCAGGTAATGGGCTACTCCATTGCCAGCTGCTTTCTAATGCTGAGATTGCTTGTTACTGAGTGACATGTTCATAAGTGTGAAATTAACCCTATGATATTTACAATTTCAGGTGCAGTGCTATTAATTTTGTATTTTGTGCGACACCATGAGTGAAATGTTCAGATTTCAACATGGACGTCAAGGTAACTGGACAGAGATATCTCCATTCTAAAACTGCAAGAATTTATAAAACAAACTACTGCAGATGCTGGAAATAAGACACAAAAACAGAAATTGCTGGCGACACTCAGCAGGTCTGGCACCATCTGTGGGGAGAAAGAAAAGTTTTAGATCTGGTGACTCTTCATCAGAATTCACCTCTACAATATGCCCAACAGAGTTTCAAGTAAACCGCAATCGAACTTATCACCACCCTCCCTCACTCCATCACACATTTCACACACGCTCCTGCAAATCCTTCTTGTATTCAACCACTTTCAGAATTTAATCGCCTTGACGTTTTCTGCCCTTTCAGTTAAAGTCAGCCTGCAGATAAAACGATGGTAAGCTATAAGTGGAATACAGACGAGACACAACTCGGAAGTGAAGTTAGAGTTGAGTGTCCACAAGAATCTGTGGTGGCCCTTCAATGCGTTGTCTCCAACATTTGGGCTGCCCTCACTATGATGGTCATAGAACAGGGATGCAGAGTTACAAAGACAGGATCGGTGGGGGAAGGGTCGTTAAGGACTTGATCAGCTGATTGGCCTGAATCCACACTGTCAGAATTCTACGACACTTTTTGCTTCGGCCACCTGACAATTTCAAATACATGCTATCAGCCTTTGAAGAACTAATCCTGCATTGGAACTTAATTCCTTGATCTCCAGGGGTGAAATATTACATCTCTGCAAGTCTCTCCTCTCTCTGATTCAGTATCCTTTCCTTAGTGTTTTTGAACTTGAACCTACCATCCAATCTAAATGCTGTTTATTTCTTTCATTACACAAGTCTTCAGAAATTTAATCAGCAAATTTATTGGCTCATCAGTCTACATCTCCATCAGAGTCACCATCAGCAAACTGTGCCCAGTTGCATTCACTGAAACCTAACCTGGAACTGGAGTCGGCGATTCAGCCCCTTCAGCCTGCTCTACCACCTGATACAACAAAATCTTACATGTGAACAACTGACAAGTTTATTTAGCAACCCAGCCTCCACCACGTTGCAGGATCGTGAATTCCACTGATTCATGGCCCTCGGAGAGAAATCATTTCTCTTTATCCCTGCTTTAAGTCTGGAACATCTTTACCCTAAACCACGGCCCCTTATTTGGGAATACACCATGAGAAAACATCCTCTCTATGCCCACTTTGCCAATTCTCTTTTGTATCTAATCTATTTCAAACGGATCTCCTGTCAAGTCTAGCGAGTATTGACTGAAACTGCTCAACTTTTCCTCAGAAGACAAGCCCTTTGTCTCCGGAATTCACCTCGTGACCCATTTCTGAACAGCCCTCAATTTCTGGAATATGCCACTCAGCAAGCTCTCTGTCATCCATAAATAAAACCTGTTACACTGTCATTCCAAATACCAAATTAAGGAATTAACAGAATATTGTTACAGGAAGATATAGTTTTTAATTGAGCTCTTGATGAATTGATCAAAAAAAATCCCAATTTGACTCTTGGCAAACCTGATGGGCTTACTTTCTAGAACAACAGCAGTGAAGACTGTGCTCCAAGTTTCTCAGAGCAACTTTTGCCATTCTATCAGAAGCTAAGAACTATTCACTCGGTTATGTACTCGTCACATCATGTGGTACAACCCTGGGGCCTGGCTGCTCTTCTTCCACTGAGCTCAACAAGAGTCACTGCACATCAGGGCATCTCTCTTGCTGCAAAGTTTGCTTTGAACATCGGTCATATACTGAACTTTTGGGTCACCTGTCCATGATCTCAAATGATTCAGTATCACACAACAACCATGATGCAATGTGGCTATTCAGACCCTTGTGTCCGTGCTGATCATTCTAATTTTGCTTCAAAAGGGACCCGTAAAGTGGCTTCTGTTAAGATGCAACATAAACGCAAATTGCTGTTTTGTTCTTGCAGCATGTTTTGTTGCAAATCATGGTGAGAGTAACGTGAAGTGTTTGCTGTTAAATAATGTGTCGTATTTTAAAGTATTCTAAATCAAAGCTACAGCACAGAAACACACCCTGGCCAGAGTCACCAAACCACCAACTCTGGTAGAATTCCTCAGGCAACTACTGACTGACTGCTTCTGATCTCAAGATGGGGCAAAGAGCTGTACTTAAACGTCCTGATTGGCCACACATGACCCTGATTCTGGCCTGGGGAGTAGCAGTCCATGAAAGGAATCAATGCTATATCCAGCCACACACAGATGGGGATAGACAGTTCAAGCGCAAATACTACATACCTTGAAACCTTTCCTATTCATATACCTGCATCTACCACTTCCTCTGGCAATCCATGCAGTGTACAAACCATACATCTCACCAGATTAGAGTGTACATCCCCAAGGCCACTACTGCCAACATCATCCTCTCCCAGCAGTGCAAAGTGAGGACGTACCAGAGGAGCTATGGGTGGTCGACGTGATGCGCATCAAACATGAGCACTGCACAAGCAGCCCACCCAGATTTCTCTTCCTGACAAATACACAGCATTCTCAGTCACCTGCATGCACCTTCATCTCTCACCTGATCTGCTGAGTATTTCTGGTAGGTTATCTCAGATTTCCAGAATGTGCAGCATTGGGGGCGGGAAAACAATCTCCTGCAGCCAACATGGGGAACAACTGGGTGAAGCTCAAACTTAGATATCAACATTACAGGGAATAATATATCAACATAGGGAATAAGGTAAAGCTGCAACCAATTTGTCTTTCTGAGCATCATCTCTATGTTAAGTCAAACTTGTCAATTCATGAACAAAAGACCAACTCTAATGTTGCTGTCTGCAAATTAAATATTAATTTCTCACCGATCAGTCAGACACTCCGAAGAAAGCTTGGTGTTTTATTAATTTGACTGCATTGACAGAGGAGGGAAGATAAAATAAACATGCCTTTTCTCGAATCACTTTTGTACTTACAGCTCAGAAATGTGAACGTGCAATCAGATCATTGCATATTATGATCATGTGTATTAGTTTGAATATATTAGTTAAGTCATGCGCACCAACCTGGAATGTAGACTGTGTGAACATGGTTGAGAAGAGATATATGGCTGAGTAAGTAATTATCTGACTACAAATTATAATCAGCAGAAATAGTCAAGTGGAGTTTGCACCCCACTCACATTCACCTGGTTCACCTGACTCCTTCCTTCCTTTCCTCAACATGTGTTTTCCTTTCTGGGGTGAGACTGGCTACCAATATCTATTACAAACCCACGGACTCCCACAGTTACCTTAACTTTACACTCTCACACCGTGCTTCCTGTAAACACACTATTCCATTCTTCCAGTTATTCTGTTGCATCTGTTCTGATGATGCTGACTTTGTCCAGGGATGGGGGGGGGTGGAATGCCCAGAGTGTCCATCTTTTTCCTCAACTGAGGACTCCTCAGCACTCTACTCTGGGTCTCACCCATCTCCCACACTTGGACCCTCACCTCTCCTCCCTCCCACAACATCGATAGGGTCCCCCTTCGTCCTTAGTTGGCATCCCCAGCCCCCAAAATCCAAAGGCTCATGAGCCACCAATTACACCAGCTCCAGCAGGATGCCACCATTAGGCAGGTATTTCCCTTCCCTGTCATTCTTGTGCAGCTCCCTGGGAAACTTGATTCTACTCTTCAATCAAAACCAACAGCCCCATGGCACCTTCCTATGCAATCACAGAAGGTGCAAATTCTGCCCATTTACTTCCTGCCTCCTAAGCCTCCAAGGGCCCAAACACACCTTCCAGATGTGCGTTATTACATTTTGATTACTAACTCACTGACAAGCACTGTATGCTTACTCTACCACGTTTCTACTTGTTCATTCATAAAACCGTGTTTTGCAGTACATATTACTCTTACAAGATAAATCAAACAGGTTCCTAGACTGCCAACCCATTACTGTTTCTTTACACCTTTCAATTCCATTCAACCCCATACTGCAAGCTGTGTTTAACCTGTTTCTGCATCAAATACTACCCCTTAATAGGTGTTAATACTGTAAGCTAACTCAGAACATCATGGCTCTATGACTCACTCAGAGTTATGGGAAGATGATATTGTTAATTAGCCCTTAGTAACCATCTCTCAGAACCTGAATAGGCTGCAGGACATTCCTCCACCACCATGTCCCTACACTCTGCTGCTTTTTATCTCAGATTTCCTTACACAGGTATAACACTGTCTCATCTGATTCTAAATTTTATTTAGGACTACCACCTTGTATTAATATACAGATTTATATTTTTAAGTACATATTAAATAGGGCCACTACACTCTAAGAAACTTACTACAGAAAGTGCTTCTAGGAAACTGCATGAACGAACGCGTTGGAACCATCAAAAACCAGCAATAGTAGATGAATTGTGGATGAATAGTAGATGAAATCTCACCTTGCAGCCGTGGGAGATCAGTTTTATATTCTCTACACTTTTATTTAGTACACGTATAATTTCTTAGTTATTTAGATATAGGTCTGGTATTTCTACTAACATGACTAAGTTTACAGACAAAAGGACTAACACCTCTTAATTATGTAAGCAGAGAGCAGGCAGATACTCTAATTACACCAGGATTAACAGCCAGCATTTAGCATGTGCTAAACTATCTCCTGCTTGCACAGGACAGATGTCACACAAACTTGTGTGCAATACGTACAACTATGTGACACCATAATGCTAAAATTCTAATGTAAAAACTATGGATAAGGGAGGCCACTGTAAAACGGCATTTTAGATTCCATCGCCACCCCATACTGTGCCACTGTGGAGGCTCAAAGCGGAGGATCTTTTCACTACTCATTGATCTTGATCACAATTGAATACGAAGCAGCACTTTATCTATACTTCACTCAATCTAGTCTACTGTATTCACTGTTCACAATATCGTCTCCTCAATGCTACAGAAATGAAGCATAGACCAAGTGACTGCTTCATAGAACACCTACATTGTGGACACAGAACCTCAGCTTCCAGTTGCCTGCCACTTCAATGCCCCACTGTGTTCCCTGGACAACATGTCTGTCTCAGGCTTTCTGCAGTGCTCCAGTGAAGGGGAGGGCAAGCTGGAAGAACAGCATCTCATTTGGCGCCTGGGAACTGTACAGCCTTCTGGTCTCAATATCCTTTTCAACAAGTTTAGAGCTGAGGCACCTTCTCCCATGTCCTTACCCTAACCCCCACACACCAGGGCCTGTCATCATATGGTCTGCTGTTATGCACAACACACTGTTAGCCACAAATTGTTCCCCATTAAAAGTTATTCCTTCTTCTCAGCCAACTGTTATCCACTCTTTTGTTTGAGAAACTGTTCGTGTTTGGCTTTGGGTTCTATTCCCCACCTGTAATTTCCTCATTACTTTCCAGGCCCCCACCTGCCCTCCCAACTGCATTAAAAAAAACACCATTTCCCCAGCTACCATCAATTTGGAGGAAGGGTCACTGGACCTGACATGTTAACTCTGATTGCTCTCCATAGATGCTGCCAGACCTGAGTTTCTCCAGCAATGTGTGTTTTGGTAGTCGATTGGAAACTTTGTAGTTGTTAAAAAAAAATTAAGCTTGGTTCTTGTAAAAAATATTTGAGCTGTATGCCCTTTGCTTGAAACAAAAGAAATTACTGGAGAAACTTAGTAGGTCTGGTTTCCACACTCCAGGGATTCTACGACCTACAGGGTCAGTGTGGACTTGTTGGTCCAAAGGGCCCATTTCTACACTGTCGGGATTCTATGGTAGCATCTGTGAAGAAAAAGCAGAGTTAGCGTTTCAGATCCAGGTAACCTTTCTTCAGCGCAACTGGACCCAGAACGTTAACTGATTGCTGTCTACAGATGTGCCAGAGCTGGTGGGTTTTCCCAACAATTTCTGTTTTTGCATCTCATTTCCTGCAACTATAGTACTTTTAGTTTTTTAACCGTTTTCTTGAAGTGTACTTGTGTTTTTGAGTCAACATTTGAACAAAGAAACCAGATCCTCTGATCCAAGGGAAAACTAAAAGTTAAACTCAGTCTTGCAGTGTCAATTGCAAAGTGTGCATGCAACTCCTTACCTCCTACAAACAGCAGCTCAGGATATGGCTGTTACATTCTTCCACCCACTGCAGTACATGGGACAAGGGAGTCAGTGATTAAACTGCTGAGCAGATTTTAACAAAGCACAGTTTGCAGACAAACACAATGTGAAACCCTGTCACTATTGAAAGGACATGAGCAAAAGGACTGATGGGGAAAAATGGTAAACAAATGTCTGCTAACACTGCAAAATGAGGCAACTACACACAGTGGAACAAATCTCTCCAAAAGACAAGGCTTTGCACCAGACAAGTTTGGGTTTAATTCCAAACTACCTAGAAAAGAAAACTTTGTTTAATTTGTTAACTGATATCAAAGCTCATAAACAACAGCAATGACCAGTTCCAGGAGAGAAAACATTGTTGTTATGATCTCTGGGCGCACAGTGATTAAAAAAGCAAGACAAAAAAGAGTCAGAGTATGTACTAACTCTGAACAGCCTTCAGCATTTGAAAGGTACCTCTGGACCACTTGCAAACTGAAGCAAATCTTTCCAGAAGCACAAAAAATCTTAAGAAGCAAACATGAAAAACAGTGTCAGCACACAACGGTTTCCTCATGGCTGCCGTTACTGGTGTTACCAATTGTACTTCAAGCATGAAGTCAACTTTAAGAGTCACCTTTCATAACATCAAGGCTATGGCTGCTCCAATACAAAAAAATGTGTTAGGAATACGACTGGAGCTCACAGATCACTTTTACTCATGTGCATTTGTACTTGTTACATTTCCATCAAATGTGTGGAGGTCCAAAACCATTACCTATTCCTATACGTCGCACACACAAGTTATTTTCAGAAACCAATTTTATTAAAGATCATTTGGTGTTCACTGGCCATTAACTTGCACAGAACAATATAGTGTGATTTCATACAAAAGGAGGTTTAATGTATTGTCGATCAAGGTACAAAATTGTAAAGTACACAGAAATGCGTTATGTTGCACCATATTAACTTGGAACAAATTGTTGCCCCTCACAGAAACTAAGGATCACCAACACATGGCTCACAGTTCTCTGGATTCATCATGTTTATGTCATCTTTTCAGCAATAACGCTGTCTTCACTACACTCGTTCTAAGGCTTCAAGCATTATAATGCTGTTCCCTCGAATAACCTAATGGATTGAATGGAAACAAAATTAAAATGTGCATTGAAAGAAAACTAAACACGTACATTTTGGTGGTGAAACATTATGCCAAGACCAAGTTTCTGTTTCTCAAACATGCTGTACCGGAGTTGTCAGCTCCAAGATGGTGTTGACAATAATGTAGGAGAACAGGACAATGATGGAAAGCAGAGCAAAGATGCTGTTTCACAAAGGCAGAACAATTAAATTGCTCTAGTGCAATGCAGTGTACATTCCCCTTCACCAATGAGGTGAAGGGGAATGCACACTGCAATCCACCATAGCAAATTCCTTCTCTTCCATTTGCAAATTATCCAAGAGTTATGAAGGAACAAACAATTGCAACAGAGAACAGACACATCGTTTGAAGAGGGGGAGAGATACATAAAGGAGGACCACTATCCAAGGGAGCATATCAAGGCAGAAAAAGAACAGATGGAAGTCTCAAGTCTGTGCTGCATGCACACACATTACTGGTTTGAGGTCGAGGGGATCTCAGTTCAACTGCCGAGGCACAACCATGTTTTCATTGTTAAACACAAAATGAATATACAATTCTGCTCCAACAGCATCACCACAGCTCAAAAATGTTGAAAGGTGGATGGCCCTCAGTGGGTTACAAAATAACAAGGATATTTTAACATTGGTTCCCAAGTAAAATCCATAGTACTTGTATGAGTATTTATAAACAAGTGCTGTATTCTCAGTGTCACTGGACATTGTAGAGATGGTGTATTGTACTCTTAGAGTTAGGAGACATGGAGAAACTTCTTCAGCCAGAGAGTGAAAAATCTATGGAATTCTGCCATCGAAGGCTGTGGGGGCCAGGTCATCGAGTACAATTAAGACGGAGATAGATAGACTGTTAATTATCAAGGAGATCAAGGGTTATGGGAAGAAAGCACGAGAATGGGGTTGAGGAACTTATCAGCCATGATTGAATGGCGGAGCAGACTTGATGGGCCAAATGGCCTAATTTCTGCTCTTATGTCTTATGGATTCAGGTTTTTGGACAATAGGAATCTCTTTTAAGATAAAAATACCTGTTCAAAAAGGATGTGTCTAACATGAATGTAAAGGGACCAACATCTTAGAAGGGAGATTTACTCATTCTGTTAAGGGAGACTTTGTACTGATACAAAGGCAGAGTACAGGAATTCTAAATTGTAGTAAAAATAGAAAGATGATTGGCAAAGGTTCTCATTGTGAAGACAACACAGTAATTAGAAAAGCAAGACAAGTCGGGGTAGAGTCGGGGTATGTAATACTCTGAAGAACTAAACTGCATATATTTCAATGCAAGGGGTCTTTCAGGTAAGGCTGATGGACTCAGGGCATGTTTAAGAACAGGGGATTGGAATGTCATAGCTATTACAGAAACTTGGCTGAGAGATGACAGATCTGGCAGTTCAACATTCCCGATTTTAGATGCTGGAGGAAAGATAGGAAAGGAGGCAGGGGTGGGGAGCATTTTTATTTAGGGAATTCATTACTGCTGTAACTAAACAAGGGCTTTATGAAAAATTATCCAGTGAAAATAAACAGATCAAAATTATAAATAATTATTTTAAATAATTTATAAATACGAAAGGAAAGAGCATCTTGATGGGATTGTATTATACGCACTACCCGTACCTGCCCCCACCCCCACCCAAAAAAAATCTATTTCCAATCATTGACTTGGGTTACCATAGTTTAAGGTTTGGATGGTGAGGAATTTGTCAAATGTGTTCAAGAAAATTTTCTTAACGATATGTCTTCTTTTAGTTAACAAGCACAGCAAGTGACTGCAGTAAAAGTAACGCAACACTTTGGGCCTAGTGATTATAATTGTCAGTTTCAAAACAGCTGTGGAAAAGGATAATCCTTCCTGAAAAGTTACTGTTTGTAACGGGAGTCAAAGTTTAACAGTATGAGACAAAAACGTTCAAAAGTTGATTGGAGTAGACTGTTCAGTTGGACATAGGGTAGGGACCCTTAAAGGTCAAGGTCGTTGTTTTTGTGTTGACTTCCAAGAGATGGGAGAGATCCTAAGTCAACATGTTACATCAGTTTTTACAGAGAAAAAAGAAACAGAAGCTAAAGAATGCAGAGAAATAAATGTTGATGTTTTAAAATCAGTTCACATTACACAAGAGGAAGTTCAGGTCTTCAAAAATATATAAGTGGATAACTCTCTGGGACCTGACCTAATGTTTTTTTTTCCCCAGAATGTTATGGGAATTAAGGGAATAAATAGCAAGACTATTTGCAGAAATATCTGCATTATCAATTGACGGGGGACAGTCAGCATGGTTTAGTGAGAGGAAAAGTGTACCTCAAAAATTTGACTTTTTTGGCCAAGTCACGAAAAAGATTGATGAGACATTGCAGAGCAGTAGACATTGTTTATTTGGATTTCAGCAAAGCCTTCGACAGAGTTCCACATTGTAGACTAATTAAGAAAGTTAGGTCTTATGGGATTCAGGGTGAGCTTGCCAATTGGGTAAATAGCTGGCTCATCAGCCGAGTAATGGTGGCGGATTGCTTTTCAGACTGGAGGCCTGTGAGCAGCTCTTTTGTCTGTCATTTATACATGAACGATTTGAATGAGAATATACAAGGCATGGTCAGATTTTTGGATGACATCCGAATTGGTGGCATAGCAGAGAGTGAACAAAGTTTTCCAAGATTATAAAAGGTATCTTGGTCAAATTGGTCAGTGGATTGAAAAAAATGGCAGATACAGTTCAATCTGGATAATGCAAAGTATTGCATTTTGCGACAAGACAAAGGGGTAGCGCTTACACAATTAATAGTGGGGCTTTGGGTAGTGTTGTAGAACAGAGGAACATAACGGTTCAGATACATAATTCTTTGAAGTCTGCATCACATGGACAGCACGGTTAAAAAGGCATATAGCATGCTTGCCTTCACTGCTTCGTCCTCCGAATTCAGGAGTTAGGAAGTCATGGTGAGATTGAACAGGACATTGGTAAGGCCTCTTCCGGAACGCCGTGTCCAGTTCTGATCACCCCTGTCATAGGAAGATTATTATTAAGCTGGTGAGGGTTCTCAAGAGATTTACCAGGATGTTGCCAGGTATGGAAGGTTTGAGTTGTAAAGAAAGGCTGGATAGGCTGGGACTTTCCACCGGAGTGTAGGAGGTTGAGAGGTGAGCTTGTACATGTTTATAATATAAGCCAAGTTATTGGACGGCACGGTGCCTCAGTGGTTAGCACTGCAACCTCACAGCGCCGGGGACCCAGGTTCAATTCCAGCCTCAGGTGACTGTCTGTGTGGAGTTTGCACATTCTCTCCGTGTCTGCGTGGGTTTCCTCCGGGTGCTCCAGTTTCCTCCCACAGTCCAAAGATGTGCAGGCTAGGTGGATCGGCCATGCTAAATTGCCCGTAGTGTTCAGGGATGTGTGGGTTATAGGGGGATGGGTCTGGGTGGGATGCTTCAAGGTCGGTGTGGACTTGTTGGGCCGAAGGGCCTGTTTCCACATTATGGGTAATCTAATCTAATGAGTTTTGAGAAGATTTGTAGCTCAGGCTGAGGTTCTGGATGTGAGTTGGCTCGCTGAGCTGGAATCTAATCTAATCAGTAGTTGTCCCTTCCCTCAGATGCAGGATTTCAAGAGCGGGTCACATTTTAAGAAGCGAAAGATAAAAAAAACGAAGGTAAACAGAAAAATGTTCACATGTGGAATGAACTTCCTGAGGAAGTGGTGGGTGGGGGTGCAGTAACATTTAAAAGACTTTTGGATAAGTACACAAATCAGAAGGGTTTGGAGAGAATTGAGCCAGCAGCAGGCATGATGGGAGTAGTTTAGTTTGGGATTGTGTTTGTCATGGACTGATTGGGCTAAAAAATCTGTTTCCATGCTGTATGACTATGACTGTTCAGTTCTGTTCTAACACAGGGACCGGGGCCATTTTGGGTCAAAAGACAGAGTAGACTCCCTGTTTGATTTGCTGCTTTTGAGCTGTACATTGCCAAGTTAACTGATATATACGGGTTCTAGGTCGGGGACTAAGAATGAAATCAAGACAAGCTGGGTGTCTATGTTGTCAGAAATCAGCAAGTCATCCTGGGATTAGGGGCCACCTTGATGTTGGGAGTGAGAACTCAACTGTTCTCAGGAGCTGAGAAAATGGGAAGGTTACTGGCTCTGAATTGATGCAATTGGTGAGGAACTCAACAGAAACCTGTAAGCACAAATACCTCAGTGCAGCTAAAAGTGCAGATTAAAGAACTCACATGTAGTGTTTTGGCTGGATGCAACTGGACGAGATCGGGCCCCACAAGAATCCAGCTGCAGTCATGGCTTGGTGAAGCTCATTATTTTGTCAAAAAGCAGTGCTGTGTCTGAAGGAGCATAGTTTCCAGAGTCCAGGGGGGTACAGGCCCAGGAAAGGAGAGCGACCAACCAGAACAGGAGCAGTTACTGAGCGAGTCCATAACAGAGTGGCTTGAAATAAAACGTGAAGGGCAAATCAACAGAAGTGAAGAAGTGTAATGCCCTGTGAAATTTCAACAGATTTCCTGTGTGTTGTATTGAGGGAAGAGGGAATGCTGAGTAACTTGTGAGACTTGCCTTGATCCATTTATTATTTCAATTGTGCTCTGGGGTGTGCTTGATGATAGTATAACCATTATTTCCCTATGTTAAATCCTGGGTGTAAGAAAAAAGGTGCACATGCTGATTACATCAATGCCATGACATGTAGTGTCAATTTTATTGACGTTTGTTGAAAACCACATGGCTTTCTTCTCTGAAGTCCCCAGTCCTCCCATTTCATTGCCTTGAAGTTTCGACTGCTCACTCAACCATAACATGGATTTGTATTTTGCTCTGGGATCACAATAGTCAGTACCTGTTGAAGGCCAGCTTGTGCCTCCAATGACCCACTGAATCTCCCTATGGGTGGTTCTCAGTTATCGGCGTTCCTGAAATCCCTTGTGTTAGGGTAGTGCAGAATTAAGTCTGCAGTTAAACTGGTTGAAGAACTCAAATGGGAACAAGTGAGTTACATGTCCAAATAAACAATAGAAACTTGATACTTACCACCATGCCAATGTTGTTCTGCTGTCCACCAGGTGCCATCTCAACCGATTCATCCACCACAAGATTCATGAAGGGGTCGAAGCCACGCAGAATTCCCTGTACATGCCTCCCACCATTCAGTTTGACTGAATGAGAAAATAAAGCCTTGTGAGACTTGTAACAAAAGTTTCAGTCAACAGCATCTCCATTCCTCTTGCAAAGCTGTGAAGCAATCTGATCTCTGCAATGACCATGAGGAACTCAGTCAGTTCCACAACTGGTCAATGCAGAGCCGACCACAAAGCTGATTGTCTACCTGGTTCTGCCAAATCAATCAACAACTCTCTGACACTTGCAACGTCAGTACCACCACACCTCAAATCTTCAGTTCAACGTGCTGCGAACTTGGGTGGACGATTGTAGATTGGGACTCGAAGTTAGAATTTGGTGTCTGTAAAACTCTAGACGGGATTGGGAGTCGGGGAGGGGTACAGCATTGACTAGTCCCTTTAAATGATGATGTGCTTGTTCTCCACTTCAAGGTTTTTTTTGAACAAAAACAAGTCTATGAGCAGTTTGACAGTTTGCAGGTACAGAGAACACTCAAATTGAAACATTTGCATCGAAAGGCCACACAGTTAACAGGTCAAGCAGCAGTTTTAATTTGATACGGAGACAAGTTTTGAATTTAGCCCTTTGGCTTGAACCATACGATTAGATACCAAAAACCAATCCTCGGACCAGTCTGAGTGTAAGAAATTGATACGTGATCAAGGGTACAAATGAAGAGAGCAATGGACAAGGAGACAGAACTGACTGTCATCTGCCAGAATTAACAGTGTCAAGAGAGAATTGCTGCTCTCACAGATTCCTCCAAGTCTAAGAGAAATCACCATCTAAGTAACAAAGATACCCACAGCACAACTAGTGAATATTCCTGATACAAGAATCAATGGAGAAGGAATAGAACCTTGCTGTAATTTCGAGACACCAAATTCTACACTTTTTTATTGTCTATAGGTGAGACTTGTATTTATTGGAACAGCATATTATTAGAATACTGTTTTATTCAGGAATAGTTAGCAATTAGAAAGGATTTATTCAGTTTGTTAATAGTTTGGTTCATTTGTTCGTTGCTAGAGTCAGATAAATCAATCGTTACTGTTGATTTTAACTGCATGTCAGGGACTTATTTTATTTAACTACAAAGTTGCTGAAAGGCACGTTACACTACTTTTTGCACTCCTTTTAATAGATGAAAGGACAAGGCGCTCCTCTCGGTGTTTCGGTTTTGGTTCTTTGGTGGTGGGGGGACGGGTTCAACATCTGCTTTTTAACTAACGCCACAAATTGAAAGAATATCAAAAAAGGTTTCTGAAGTTTTGGTCCGAATGTAAATCAAAAAACTAAACAAAGTCAGTTTTGTAACAAAATCGATTTATGGTCAAAAGCAGTCTCATTGCTCCAGCAACCTCATGAAAATGATACAAACAAATCAGCCACCGAAATGTGCCTCTTTAGGTATACACAAAATCATTAAGACTTGGATCAACTTGTGGAGACCAAAGAGGTTTACAAAACAGTACAATTTCCTACAGAGATGTTTAAAGTTTGATTCAACAGAGAGGTGAATGTTAGTCTTGACTCTGGGTATCACAACACAAAACAATGGTCCAATCACGTGTGAGTCCAGCTCTTGAACCCAACATCCTGCACAGCAGAGTTTGCATGGTGACTGGAATTAACACGGCCACTGTACTGTTTCACTGCAAGGCTGCAAAGATTTAAAATGCTTTACAAGATTCAAATGGGCCTCTCCTGTGAAATCCAGCTCCCATGTGCTTCATGAAAGTATTTAGAAATTCTTGTAATGAACGCAACTTTTCACAGGTCTCTGTCGCTCTCTGTCTTTGATCACACATCCTGATACACAAATCAGGAGTGTAAACGGGCCCGTGATCCCTCAAGCCTGGTCCACCTTTTGTGACTAATCAGATTGCTTCATAATCCTGATGCTCGTGACACCCTTGCTCATCAAAGAGACTATCAAACGCTACTTTTAAAATTTTCAAAAACCATTTCAACCTTTTCAGCAAGATTTCCAAAGCACAAGGACATTGACATCCCTCTGCAATTTCTCACCACTCAGATTTACTTATCCGTCCAGCCAAAATGGACAATTTCACATTTCCTCACATCAGAGTATTCTGCCAGATTTGTGCCCTCTCATCTAACCGATCTGTATTACCCTCTCCACTTTTCACAGGCACTAAAACGAGACAGTAGCCAAGTAAAATGAAAGTGCTCAGAACAACTGTACACAGCAATCCACCTCTGCTGCCACCATCAAACCATGCTGTGTTGAATGTAACAGAAATGCAGGACTCACGTGACAGCTTCTTGTCCATGAACCTGGGAAGATAAAAGATATGAAAACTGGTGGTCAAGGGCACTGAATGTATGAAGCACATCGAAAATGCAATTTACAGTCAAGAATTTGAATTGCACCCACGTGACCAGAAGCCATACCACCTCCCAACAAAGTCAGGCAGACAAACAGATCCAACCCATTATGATTTTTTTTTTGGCAGGATGCAGGAGCTCTAGCAAGGAGCAGGGGGTGAGAAACATGTGGGGAGAGTGTGTGTACAGGGAAAGTCAGTCCAGTCTCTCACGGAGAGTACGGGAGTGTGGAGGGATTTTTTTTTTGGAGTGTGTTTGCACGGAGAGATGAGAGAGGGTTATTTGTGTGTCTACAGTTAGCAGGGGTAGAAGGTATGGGTTTCAGCACCCCTGGGAAAGTAGATGAAGAATGTTGGTGCTTTGTTCGGGACAGGGCACACGGTTATTTGTATACAGGTTGGGTGAGCAAAGACAGTGTGGGGAGACTTGGATAGAATCCGCACTGCATGCAATCAGGCTATTCAGCCTGCCAAAGCCATACTGTTTGTGACAAAAAGTGCAGTGGATGAATATTTATGAGGTTATTTCTCCGTGGAGGTATGCAAACATAAAGGTCATGGGGGGGGGGGGGGGCGCAGGGGGAGATCATCGTGTGAGAGAGTGAGAGTGCGCGTGTGGTGGGGGGGGAATCATCGTGTGTGCGGGAGATCAGTGTGTGCGCGCGCGGGGCGTCAGTGTGTATGGGGGTCAGCGTGCATGTCCGTGCGCGAGGGGGGTGGGGGTCAGAGCTTGTATGTGGTGTGTGCGTGTTGGGGGCGGGTCAGCACGCGCATGCGTGTTGGGGGCGGGGGTCAGCGCGTGCGTGTGCGGGGTGGGGGACAGCGCGTGCGTGTGCGGGGTGGGGGACAGCGCGTGCGTGTGCGGGGTGGGGGACAGCGCGTGCGTGTGCGGGGTGGGGGACAGCGCGTGCGTGTGCGGGGTGGGGGACAGCGCGTGCGTGTGCGGGGTGGGGGTCAGCGCGTGCGTGTGCGGGGTGGGGGTCAGCGCGTGCGTGTGCGGGGTGGGGGTCAGTGCATGTGGGGATGTGTGTATGTGTGTGGGGGCGGGTCAGCGTGCGCGTGAATGTGTGTGTGTGGGGGCAGTCAGCGTGCGCGTGAATGTGTGTGTGTGGGGGCAGTCAGCGTGCGCGTGAATGTGTGTGTGTGGGGGCAGTCAGCGTGCGCGTGAATGTGTGTGTGTGGGGGCAGTCAGCGTGCGCGTGAATGTGTGTGTGTGGGGGCAGTCAGCGTGCGCGTGAATGTGTGTGTGTGGGGGCAGTCAGTGTGCGCGTGAATGTGTGTGTGTGGGGGCAGTCAGTGTGCGCGTGAATGTGTGTGTGTGGGGGCAGTCAGTGTGCGCGTGAATGTGTGTGTGTGGGGCAGTCAGTGTGCGCGTGAATGTGTGTGTGTGGGGGCAGTCAGTGTGCGCGTGAATGTGTGTGTGTGGGGGCAGTCAGTGTGCGCGTGAATGTGTGTGTGTGTGGGGGCAGTCAGTGTGCGCGTGAATGTGTGTGTGTGTGTGAGAGAGGGGGTCAGTGTGTGTGTGTGGGGGGTCAGTGTGTGCGTGTGTGAATGTGCGTGTGGGGGGGGGGTCAGTGT